>NC_040890.2:7031764-7286764 GCF_900634795.4 Betta splendens
CTACTTATCCAGCTGCAGTAAAAAGTTATTTCAATTTAAATATACATAGCATGAAGAAGAGGGTGCAAAAAAAGTGGATTAAAGTTGGAGAGTTTCTCAGGTCTCTATTAGAATTACATTAGCTTAGCTATGCTTCAACAGGACCAGGATGTGGAATAGTTGGGTCCTTTTGATTAAAAGCCCAGCAGGTAGAGAGAGAGGCCACTCATATCTCAGATAATTAGCCACGGTCTATCATTATCATGGGTTATATCACTATAATAAGCCATGCATACACCTGAGAGGGGGGCTAATGCAAATTGCCCGCAAATCATGGGTTTACATGGCAAAGCGTATCCTTCCCACCACACCCGTTAAGTTAGTGTGGTGGAAACGGAGGAAAGTCAGCCTTTTAATAGCTATTTTCCTCCCCGTCAGCTCATGCTGCAAGGACAAGGACACGTTGCTCACCGCGTTCCGCAGAGGACCGCACTCTATATTTCAGACGCAACACTGGGCCAGCGCCTGCGCTTTGCTCGCTCCTTCTTTACAGGCAGATATATTTTTAATCAGTATAGATCCGCTGTCTGTTTAAGCAGGTGGAGTCGACCGGGTGCGAAGAAACGTCAAGGTAATTGGAGACGTAGGGAGTCGTTGACGGCCATATTTAACAATCAGGCACTAACAAATATTTAGCATACAGACAAATGGATATTAAATAAACATCAGCAGAGCTTTTAAATGCCAAGCTGAATGTTCCTCGCCGTAGCGCTTGCTGAAATGCCTCGCAGCGAAGTGGTAATAGAGGCCTCCCTCGTTTTTTTTCTCGCCTGCTGTTTTTCCTCGTTTGGCTGAAGGAACATGTGTGTGCATAGGCACGAGTGTGTTACAGTTAAAAAAAAAAAGCGCAGCAAAGTGAGCGATGGTGCAGGGGAGGGTTGCAGAGTGCTGCCGTCAGAAAGTCATGATGGGAAATCTCATTTACGAGCAGCATGAAGAAAGTGCTAAAACACACCCGCGCACACACACACACACACACACACACACACACACACACACACACACACACACACACACACACACACACACACAGGAGCAGGACACGTACAGTACACACATTTCATAGCGTGGCCTCAATCCATATTTCACTCGCATGTCTATCAAATCCCCAGAAAATAGTATCTGGCGAGACCATGTGTGCAACAAGAGCACTGGCGAACTCGTGATGTGCACTTGCAATTTTCTGTGTGTGAACAATGGTTCTCAGGTCTTACCCGTGTAGCAGTCTGGCCCCGTCCAGTTGGGCTGGCAGGCGCAGGTGTCTGACTCAGGGAGATAGGTGCCATGTCCTGAACACTGCTCCTGACAGGCTGGCAGCGGGTCGTCACAGCTCACTCCCGCCCAGCCGGCCGAGCACACGCACTCCCCGCGCACGCACACGCCGTGGCCGCCGCACTGGGGGTCCACGCAGTCCACTGCCAGCAGAGGGGAGGACGGGGGGAGGAGCGGGGGTGAGTCAGAGGTGAGGGTGTGTGCGTGTGTGTGTGTGTGTGTGTCGGCACGCCTGTCTCATTATAATCATCAGTTCACCGAGTATGAAAGCAGTGTTCTTTGCATCCCATCCAGGAGTTAACCACCCCAGCCACAGCCCCTGTATCTGTTCCACAACATTACACTTCATAGGACACTTAGAACTGGGGCTTTGATAAGGGCTGGTGTGTGTGTGTGTGTGTGTGTGTGTGTGTGTCCGCGCGCTGTGCTGCTGCTGTGTGTAATTACAGCTCTGAGCACTGAGCCAAAGCTCAGCACAGTTCAGCCCAGCTCAGCTCAGCTCAGGTCCGCTGCTCAAGGTCAAACGCCCGACGCGGCCTCCGCTGGCCCACATAGAGGAGCCGGCAGCCGGGCCGTCTTCGGGACAGCTGCGCCATCAGGCTCCGAACAAGCGTGCAGCCGTAACTCCATTAAGGGCCGCGGCTTTGTTTGTTTGGGCTAATTTAATGGATGCTTTCACAGTGGAGAACACGGCGAGGCCCAAACTGAACTTTCCTCCTACGGTACCTGAGCTAAAGTACAGTATATGAGTCATTTATATTGCTGTACACTCCACTATTGGTTCCCACTGGCTGTACTAAACTTACAGATTTATGTCCTGGCAAACAATACAGACACTACAATAAAATGCACTCTGAACAGACTGGAACGACTCTATCTTGACATTTTGAATCAAGAGCCCCCATCACGCATTGGATTAGATGAACATAACATATAAATATGATAAGAATTCTCGCTGAGCGCTGCCTGTTGTTTTGCTGAATTTGCGCCACAAAGTCTTGTTGTATTGGCTCCAACAGGTTGCTGCCGGCGGTGGACGATATACGAGCTGGACGAGTCTATGTGCTGCTGCCGTGCTCACCGTTGCTTATGTGATTTTACCAGTGTCGCGATGTCAATGCAGGTTCCGAAAATTCAAATTTTTTTCCGTCCACGTAGGTTGAAAAGGGAGCGAGAGCTCCCGTCCTGCTGACAGTGAAGCCACCGTGCCGTGCAGATGGAAAACGCACCTTGCTCGCAGTTGACCCCTTTGTAGGCGGGGTTGCAGATGCAGATGCCCTGGATGCAGGAGCCGTGGTTGGAGCAGGTGGGGTCGATGCACTGGCCCTCCTCCACGTTGCACTCTGCCCCCTTCCAGCCCGCCAGACACACGCACCGTCCCTTCTCGTACATGCCGTTACCGCTGCACAACACGGGGCACGAATCTGTGAAGCGTACAAACAGAGATTACACCCACTTACACACACACACACACGAGCTGCTGCAGTATATTAGCTGGACGACCGCAGTAACCTACAGTGAGTGGGGCTACGCTCTCTTATCTCAGCTAGTGAGCGGATTCAGCAAATCCCAGCAGCCTCTGTCTCCCTTTTCCTTTCTCTCAGACGCGCACGCACATACATATACACTCGCCAGCTTATCCCTCACGCTGTTTCAATTTACTCAAGCACCACCTGAGCCTGGCTACCACGGCAACCCAGGAATTGTAGAAAATCCCCCCAACGTCACCTCGCTCATTCTGAACAGGCCGTGAAAACAATTGTGAAAACGGAAGATTAGGAAGGGAAGCATTAGGGGTTTACTGAATGAGGGCGCAAAGCAGCGCTATCTGCATGCAGCTGTGATGAAGTAATGTAATGACAAAGCCAGCGGATGTCTGACGACGAACCCACTGCTACGCCTTCCTCTTCTCCTCGGTGCAGGAGGAACTGCAGGTACGGACGTTTGAACGGATTCAATCCGCTGCGGAACCGTTGCTTTGTTCCCGGTTCATTTCCAGTGAAGGTCTGGTGCGTTCGTGCACGTGGGCACGTCTTCTGCTTGTTTGTTTGATCTGTTGTTAAATCTAACACCCTGCACCCAAACATCCATAAATTCACACCTTACTTTTCACAAGTCTTGTCAGAACTTGCTGTCTAACTTTTCAAAACCCCGAATATTATAACGCAAGCAAATGAGCAGAGATGAGGGGAGAGAAAAAAAAAACACATGAATTAATGATGAGCATAAATAAATCATAGCATGTGATATCCTATCACCTGTTTTTACACAGTGAGACAGAGAGAGCTACAATGGTTTTACAAAGAGGGACACAAGGAGAGAGAGAGAGAGAATAAAGAAGTGGAAGGAGTGGCAGACAGAAAGCAGAAATAACATGAAGAACAGGGAGAGGGGTGGACGAGCAAACGGGATGACACTGCTCTTACTACCAACTAATCCCATTGAAAGCCAGAACTGACTTAATCCTACTAACAAGTTTTCTCTGCACAAAGCCTGATATAATTTAAAGTGCCAGACAATTCCAAGGTGTAGAACTACAGTAGCAATATCCAAAACATTGATTTGTTATGTCGCACATCCAAACACCGTCCAAGACAAACTCAGCTCAAAACTGGATTTTTCCACCATTGGTGATCAATCGCACCAAACTCAGATAGAATCAACATGACAGTTTGGTGTCCGTTGGAGACTGGTGTTAGCGGTTCGACAAACGACCACGTCTCATTTTAAACTAAGCCACACAGTCGCTTTGTCAGGAGCTGAAAGGGCAAATTTCAGGGAGGAGATCGACCGTCCACGACTTTTATTGGAATGAAAATTCATAAGGACCTCATTGAGACATCCAGGTCCAATATCCGTAAGCCTGAAAAGCATAATAGGGGAACTTCAAGTGGAATGAAAAAACTGATTGTGGCAGGAAATGGTGGAACTATTTTAAATGAGAATGAAACATCCAGATTACAGGTGAGCGGTTTGAATGCATATGCGAGTTGAGAACCCAGGACTGGTCTAAACAAAGTATTAGCGCCGTACAAATCTGGAAATTACCCCTCCGCCACCTATTTCTGCTCCCTCACAGTACTGTGTACTGTGGTCTTTGGGGACGGACTCACCTTTGGCACAGTCAGGACCCAGGAATCCAGCGAAGCAGTGGCAGTGTCCGGCCACGCACTCCCCATTCCCGTTACAGTCCGTGGAGCAGCCGTCCATGGAGTCTGCACAACCACACACATCCACAGGTCAGACATACAGCACAAGGCACTGGCTAAAGCCAAACCTGAAAGTATTCCACATGTAACTCCATAAGCTGGCATGGCCCTCTGTTATTGAATGAGAGATCTGATAAGCAATGCATGGCTCCCCAGACACAGGGCCTAGATTAGATTAGTCTGATCCAGCTGCTATCACTCTCTGGGGAACAGCCAAGCACTCACTTACACTCAGTAGCACTAAGCACATTATACAGCATTACAGGTTGGAAACACACTGAGCACAAATTTGCAAACATAAAGGCTTAATCAACAAACTGTTTACAACCACGCGGCTCGGAATGAGCAAGAACGACACACAATCTGACACCAAGTGCGCGAGGTGGTGGAAGTCCGTGTCACCACGGCAACATGTGAGAGAAAAAAAACAGCGATGGTTGTCCTTTATGGCATGTGATGCTGTACATGTGTTCCATGATGTTGCTCCATAGGCTAGAAGCATCATTACGACGCTTCCTCTGCCACACTTCAATTAGCAGTCTCCCTTTCACCAGGGTCCTTCTCTCCCACTGATATGTCCATCATGGCAGCGCTCCCTCTCTGGGTACAGACAGCATGGGGAAGATGAAGAGGAAGTGCACTTTTATGCTTTTAGAGCATCACACAAGCCTCCGAGCTCAGCCGGCTCTCCTTGAGACAGAGGAGATTCTTGTGGTGAAGTACCCAGAGGCTGGAACTGGGGATCTGAGCTGCGCTACCGCTTGTCTGGTGCCAGGAAAGATCTATCTGGGCCAGATAGAGTAATTAAAATGAGTGTCAGGGATGTCATCCTTTGTTTGACCCCGCCTCGTCCTGCTCGGCTCCTCTGAATGAGGATTGACTCCGGAGTCAAACCACTGCGGTCCCCCCGGCTCGCTCTGTTCGGGGAGCACGGATGACAAATCCTTGAGCGGAATGGCTGGGCTCATTCCCCAACACATGTGTGCCGAGTTATTGCGTGACACCCGCCTGGAGGCGCGTGTGACACATGCTAATGAGACGGGCCGCGGCGGCAGCCGGCAGCGCGGCGATATCCTCCACAGCGGCGCATCACTACAGAAACCAAAGTCATTCTCACCTCCATCACCTGTCACCGTCACACTGATGGAGAGAAGGAGCGGCAATCATCTCTTTCTGCCGCACAGTCAGGAGGACTCACAAACCTTTCTCCATATGCATCTCTTACCTGCCTTTCCCCTCCACCCCCAGCTAAAGGAGGCGAAGAAAAAAAAAACAGCCCGGCGAGGTTCAATATTGTATCTGGCACCTGACACATGCAATGAACAAAATCCGCAAGGTCATGGAGTTCTTTTTAATGCGGGGAAGACAAGAGATCCTTCAGGAAACGTGTAGAGTTGTGAGGTGCAGGGCTGGAACAGTGATAAAAGCTCCCAGGTCAATGTCTCCACTATAAAAATCTCCAGGCAATTAACAGCTAATGTATGAAGAGTCATGCTTTTACTTGTTACAGTACGCAGTGTCTGGCGCGTGTGTGTGTGCGTGAGAAACATCCACTCGGCCCTTTCCAGTGACTAAACCCTGTCCCGTTAGGAATCACTCATGCCATAAGTTATTGCAGTTAAATGCTATTATAAAATGGGTGCTTCCAGCCAAGTGATCTGATTGGTCAAATACGCATTCCAATTGTACTTTATGAGCCTGTAAAACTTCAGCCATGCTTTATGACCCTTGAGCTTTATGAATTAATGAAAAGAAAAAAAAAAGCTGAGCTAACTACGGTAGAAGCTGCTGGCAAACCACTGTTTGTGTTCGAGCATCGTTTTGACACTCGCTTTGCGTCAAAGACAACACTTTCAGGAAGACATGCGGTGACAGGTGACGTGTGGTAATTATGCATAATTAATAACGCTGCAGAAAGCAGGATGGGGAGAACGAACGGTGGCAAAGAGGGAGGAATCTTACAGGCAGTGTGTTTTTTGGGTCGCTGTCAAAACTGTCAATAACAGTGACGAATGAAAGAAAGTTCATAAGGTTTAGAAATGCACGTATTTACGTAATAACTACTTAATAATCAGATCTATAACTTCTAGTTATTTCAGTTCCAACCTTGTCATTGCATGCGACCTATAAACAGTGTTCATACATAATACAAGTAGTCAGAATTGACTTTAGTATAGTGTATACACATATCAGCATATATTCCAGTATGTGCATCAGCAACTGTGCCGACTGGTTTCTGTCGTGCTCAGCAGCGGCGCTGAATTAAGATGTAACTGAACGCTGTGTTTGAGACTGTGACTAGATGAAAGAACAGCGTAATGTCTCCTGACTGATGCAGGTCACTTACCCGCTGACCAAACACACAGGGATTTGAAATCTTTCTTCCTTCCACTTTTGTCAAGATGACGACTATTGTGATTACCCATGAAAGTGGTGTCTGTCTAATTCCACCGCACACCTCATTAGCCGCGGTATCGTGTTTTACACGGTGCACCGCGTGTCCCCCTGCTCGTGCCAGAACAAGCGTCTTCACGCAGAGCGGCTGCATTTCATGTATTGTTTTCATGTTATTTGTGTGCCGGTGTTTTCTTTCCTGTGATACGCTGCACGGCATTGATTTTACTTTATTTTTAATTTATTTATCATTACGAGGGTCTTTAGCTATATCTCATCTGCTTCACATTGTATCCGGTTACTATTTGCCGTGGAAAAGCTCAATTTCCCGAAAGAGATCATCTCATTTCTCCCTCCTCCCACCATAAAACTCCTCTCTGGGGCTACATACCGTGTCTCTTATTAGAATTTATTGTCCTGTAGCTCAATGATTTTGATTTTCTGCCTCCAAAACAATGTAGTGTCTGTTTGTAGCCCTCATTAGTGGTGTAAATGGGCAGTGAAAGGAACTTTGACATCAGTCCATTAATAATATTTTCCTCTTTTAAGCCAAATCACTTGATTAATTATTTGAAAAAGCAAAGCGGACTAAAGGCTGCTATTCTGAGCCCATCTGTTGTGTCTATATTTGTTTTGATTATTAAAGGGAGGGAAAGGGAAAGTTAACTCTTTGTCAATGCAGCTAGGGATGGGAATCAAAATAGATCTGGGTCTACAGACAGCTCACGTGTCACAAATGTTTGACAGCACTGAAATGAAATCTGTGTTTAGCTGCCGCACGCTGTCACTCATTATAGAAAGCGCTCTGTCGACGCGACAATGAAAGATCTCCTCAGTGTAATGTTGTGGCATAGTGGCACTACTTATAACACCAGCTTGCTGATACATCCTCAGATTTTACATACTGAGATTGTTCCATGCATTGGTCCTGATTCACTGAGTACAATAACTCTTCAGTGCAGCCTCTTAACAGCCATTATCAGATCAGTGGGCTATTTGGGCCATAGATGCTGCTTAGCATGATTCCGCCACATCTCCTATGGCTCATTAGCCTTCTATCATGAACTGGTTCTGACTTCATAGACACGCATTTCAGGCCCCAAAACATCTCGGTCAGCAACAAAGTGAGCAGAATATGTTAATTTAGAGTTATTGTATTGATAAGAGACATAAAACATTATATAAACTAAATATGCAGGAGGATGAGAGGCAACACAGAACTGGGTCCCAGCTACAGATGCAGGCCCAGTTCATAGATGTAGCATTTGATTCTCTTCTTTAATGTGTTTTTACCACAGATTACCACTATTACCAGGTTATTATTTGATCATTAATATGATACGCTGTGGTATTTTTAATTAGAAATTAATAATTTACTATGGTAAATGTTAACCTTTAATACTACAGGTTCTACTTATCATAATGATATCACCTTGATAATACCTCATTTTTCTGCTACTACAGTAATACAGTACAATGCCTTAATCCTATAGGCTGTAGTTATTACACATCCAATAATACATAGAAAGAGGCAGGTTTCTTTACTGGTAAAGTACTTCTCTTGCCTATTATTTCAGGTTTGCTATACAGTATCAGTGATTATCTTAACATTTGTAATGCGTTGTAGTTGCTAAGTTACCTGTCTAATACATAAAAATTACCAAGTCGACTCATGATGTCTCTGTGCCAGTAGATTTCCAACCACTTTTTTGTCACTTCAACACCACATTCTCTTAAAAGACTGGACAAAGTGGGAGTGAAGAAACTGCCCTGGTAATTATCGACTTGTCTATATTCAGCCACGTACTCTTGCATTATTCACATCCTTCAATTTACACTTCCATCCGTGTGTGTCATAGCAATGAGCTGCAGTTAGCAAGCCCTGTCATTACTGCAGGAGCTGTCCTCCCCTTTCTAACCGCTGTCTTCTGCCACGCCAAGCTCACTCTTATAATAAGGAAAAGTTCCTTGCAAACGTCAATGAGTTTCAAACCAATCTGGGCCATGTTTTCAGCTCATCAACAGGTGCAGAGGGGAGACGGCACAACAATGTGTGGTAACCCTCACATACGAAAACTGGGAACTTATATGACATCAATAAATGAATTCAGAAAAAACGAAATAATGCTACTTTTCCTAAGGCTGTGATTCCATTCCCCACCTATGGGAGTGCTGTGGAGGAGCACCTGCTCCAGGTTCCGGCCGTCGTTGTAGAGAGCGAGGTGCCAGGTGCCGGGGTCCATGTACTCGATGAAGCCCGTTTCTTGGAGGCCGCTCAGCAGCAGGCCTTTGGGAGCTTTGGCGGTTAAGACCGGATCAGTCAAGGACCTGGGCAGAGCCTTCCCATCGAGCAGCTTCACAAAGTCGAACTGGACACAGTGCAGTGACACAGAAACAACAGCGTTTTTACCCAGAAATCCACAAATGCTATGGAAATTTGCGAGTCAAATTATGCGTTAGCCGTGTGAATCTACCAAGTGAATGCATATAAAACCATAACAACCGGTGGCTAACAGATGCGAAGACGTGAAGCAGGAAGTCAGGCAGGAAGCAAACGGCTCAGGCCTCCGCCAGACATGCTCCACAGCAGTTGGTTCAACAAGTTGACGTGCTGCTAATGGCACGGGCAGACTTTACCACCCGGGTTGTAAATGTAACACGCTATTATTTCATCTGTCTAAACCGTTCTCTGCGTCTCCCTCGCCCTCTTTAGCTTCCCCCACCACCCGCGCGTCTCCCTCCCATCCTCTCCATCCTCCAACCTCCTTGAACTAGCAAGCGCCGCGCGAGCCGGATTCCTCCTGAGGGCTGCGTGTCACGCTGGTGTCAAAAACAGCTAATTAGACCTCTTCATGCAGGCGAGAGCAGAGATGCACTGATGTTAAAAAGCAGATGACTCGCTGTGTGTTGTATTTTGGTCTGTATGCGCGCCTCCCGCGTGTGACACAATGCTTCTAAAGTGTGTATGCATGCACCGGTGCTTATTGTCCCCGGGTGTTTTGAGGCGCTCCACAGCCGCGCTTGGGCGACTAAATAAGAAATCGCTTTCCTTGCGATAACGATGCACAGCCACACCTTTAAAGTCGGATTCATGAAGATCTCTGTCCGTGTGAGCTGACAGCAAAATCTCATATTCCTCTTTTAAAGCTTAGCGTATAACCTGCATCTGATGGTGGGCCACAAACAACCTGGTTTCTCTGCAGAGTCTCAGCACAAAAAAACAAAACAAACTTTGCTTACCATCAGCTTTCAGGGCGTGTTTTAATTCCAGCTAAAGTCACAACATAATTGCTCTCATTTGCATATTCTCTGTTGTTATTGTTGTCAGAACAAGTATAAAATTTTGATTTATGCTCGGCTAATAAATGGTACTTGTTAAACAGGCAGACAGAGTTTCCCGCAGGTGTTGATCAAATCATTATTTCCTTCTCTTGAACTCGTCTGACAAAATGAGCATTAACACATCTTAGCACCTGCATCGCATAACTGTTTTAAATCACGTTCTAAAATAAGCTTGCAGATATTGGAAGTTTCGAGGTGACAGAAACTTGGCTCATTATGATAATACGTGTTGATTGTCTACCGTGTCTCTACTTACAAGCCTCCAAATGCTTCCTTACTAAACTAATCTTGTCTGTAAACCTTTAATCTGACCCTTATATGATTCATCAATATTGTCACTGGCCTAGTAAATTTTAGCAGTGGAGTCGTTTTATCCTATACTGTGAAAGGTTTTTTAGCTTTTAGTGTCTTTTATTGACAAAACTATGTCTTTATCTGCAACAATTTAGTAGGTAAGTATAAAACCTTTCACTTGTAAGGACAGAAATAGAAGAAATAGCTGTGTTTGTTTGTATGCGAAGTGTGGTAAGTGAAGCAAACAAGCCCATCTGGGTGAACAGCATGCTCCAACAGGAGCCGCCTTTACCTGAGTGTGTGTAGGCGGTATGTTCCTGCGTCCATAGACCCCCAGCAGTGCGTTGTGTGACAAAGAGAGGTTGAACTTGATGTAGGTTGGATGGTGCACAGTCATATGAAACCTCCAGAACAGCCCCGGTGGGATCGCCTGGCTCTGCTGGGTTCCCATGTCCACCTCGCCGCGGTCGATGGCCCGGCCTCGCACCCACTTTTCTGCAGGCAAAGAACCAGACAGGCGATGGTGATGCGTCTCGCTGCGGATTCATCAACGTGGACACAGTGTTCCGGTCGGTTTCAAAGGGAGCAATTAATAACCAACCTGGCTTCCTGTCAAACATCGGCGTGATCTGTGACTGTATTAATGAAGGAAGACTGAACAGACATCTGGAAAACCACTTAGTGCTGGTGAAAATCCTGCTTCGGCAAAACCTCTGCATAAAAATGGACTGAAAACTGAGGAAAATGTGTACTAGCATCCAGCATCCACTTTAGCACCTGCTTTCAACTTTGTCCTTGTTTGAAATCTTATTATCTTGTTATTTCTACTGTACGTACGCCACAGATAAGCAGAAATGACTGGTTACTTATTTACACACACACTTGTTTCTCAAGTCTCAAAAAATATGGCTTCAGCTAGATTATTGTGCCTCATCCTCGAGTCTCAGATCTACTGCAAGTCCTGCAGGAGTAATACGAACAAAGAACAAGAAGGAAACGACGGCTTCTGATAGATGTGATGTCCTCCTCACAACAAATTGACCTATAACAATCACAAACCTGACAGCTGTCACTCTCTGTACGCCTTGGAGTTTGTTTTTCACAGATATGTCGAAATGCAGACTACTTTCAGTCCAAGCGTGTCACAAGACAAACGCGATAAAACATGACAGGCGGTAGCATGTCTCTGCATGTGTCCTGCCAAAACAGCAGAACAACAAACAGCAACAACTGCCCCCTAATAAAATGTTTGGAAGGCTGCTGCTCAGGTCTAAAAGGTTGAAACTGTTGCTCTGTTAAAGGCCGGCAGACTCTAAATCACCAGAAATGAATAGATAAAGCTGATGGATGATACAGTCTTCGCTGATTTATGTTGGCAGTTAACACAAATCCATTAATTCCAAATTAATTGTGAACATAAATAAACTTTGTGAAACAGTGGAGCTGATTTCTAAAAAAAAAAAAGCCTATGAAGCCAGATAAAAGGCTTTGTGAAGGCTGCTCCTCTGCGTCCTCGCTGGAGTCTGCTCCAAGTTCTTTGCTACTCCAGACAGTAATAATGGAAGTGAGAGATTTCCGGATCACCCAAGGAGCGAGGAGATGCGAAGTGAGATAATAAGAAGCACACAGTGTCTGTGTCCATCTGTTCTGCACAGGGAGCGACACAGAAGCAGAAGTCTCTTGCATTTTGACTCCCGGTTTAGTTTTGGAGGTAATAAAGTTACATTGCTTCAGAAGAAAGCTTCGATGGGTGGGAATTTATCCCTCATGATAACAGATGTCTGATCTGCATCCACCATGTTACGGTAACTTATATCAGATCTCTAATATCCGTCTGCCTCATGTTTTTGTTGCGAATATGTTATTTTGTGTGCATTTCTCAGTCAATTGAACAAACAATTATAATGATCAACCAGTTTCATTCAGTAATAATGCATCATCCTGCACACGTTCAGCATCACTGTCACAGGTAAAGGCCGCATATCGTCTTAAAGCAAGAGATATTTACATGGAAACTGTTTTTGCATTTCAGAAGCTAGAGTCACTAGATAAAACGCTGCATTTTAACAATAATGGCCTCATGTCCAGGCATCTGCTTTTCACATTATCATCTCATGTGTATTGATTAAGAAAAATGAAATGCTTTTTGTCACCGCTCCTATAATAAAGGTTTACTTATCATTTTAGATTCATTCTCCTTGTTATTGTGAAAAAAAAATTAGATTAAAAGGATCCATTGACAAATTTCCCATTGTTGCCCTCAGAAAGAAAATCAGTGTGTGTGTGTGTGTGTGTGTGTGTGTGTGCGTGTGTGTGTGGAGGGGGGGTAGAGAGCTAGATGGCCTGGGTTGTGGCAAGGGCTGGGGCACACGCATGCACACGCACGCATTCACCAACGGCGTCACGGCGCAGAGATAGCGTCTTGAGTGAGAGCGCGTCTTTGTGTGTGGAGAGAATAGGTCTTTCCAACAGTCCCCTGGCCATCAGCTCCTCTCCTCTCCATAAGCCTTTATCAACCACCAGGCACAAGTCTTTTGTGTAGGGGAGCAGGCGAGGCTCTCCAGCCCTCTTTGTGTCAGCTTTTATGTGGAGATATATCTCTGCTTCTAAACTAAGATGGAGGAAATATGGTGACAGAGGGGAGCCGGCCGATCGTTACGGCCACAAAGGCAGACGAACAGTTAGGGGCAGATTCATGGACGAGGCTGCTGGCTCTCAATCTATAACGCCTGCAGCTTTACCACTCCATTATGGTGACACCATGCACATCCACCAGCCAGATGGCATACATCACATCAAGTGTCAGTGCGGATGGGAGCGTTCTGTAGGACGCGCATGGAGCCTCCGGTTTCTGCCAGCGACAAGTTTCAAAAAGCGCTGTGTTGTTGCGTTGGTCGGCAGCCACTTCATGGATGGAAATGGTTCAACAACTGTTTGATGGACTGGGATGAAATTTTTGTACAGACGTTCATGGTCCACAGGGAATTAACTGGTTGTCTTTGATGATCCCCCCTCAACTTTTCCCCAAGCACCGCTGTGAAGTTGACATTTGTGATTTTGGAGGAAAATGTCATCTTTTCCTCCAACACAATCATCAGGTCACACTATTATTCAGTTTGAGCACTTTTATTCCTTATGATCAAACACCTGCACATGTTTGATGTTCCCCATTAGTATGTACAGAACTTATGCTAAATGTCATCAGCAAATATTAGCCAGTTAATCGCCTTAATTAAGGTACAGTAGCAAGCATCGTCCCCATTAAACTTAGCTAAGATTGTAGCGCCCTGATGCTAACAAATAGAGCTAACAAATATAATAAATAGGGAGATAATGATAAGTGATTAGAACTTTTGCCTAAATACCAAACAATAAAAAAGACTAAATAACTGCAAAATAAATGAATACATAAGTAAAAAGTAAAATATATATAACTACATGTATAAAAAACTATTTGAGTGTGAAAATTACATTTATATTTAAAAAAGCATAAATAAACCAAAATTGTTCATTTATACATTTCCAAATGTATTACATGCATATTCCTGTGTCTGTATAGTAATTAAGTAGGTGGTACTAAGCCCAGTCTAAACTGGGAACCTGTTTGAATGGATCTTCTGCTTTCCCTTTTTGAATGAGTTGCAGGAGCCAAATAATATCCAGTAATCCAAGCCATTTTACAGCCCATTGCTTATAGACAAGCACACCTAATATAACTGTGTCCAGGTGGATTTGACGATTTAGCTCAGGCTGCTGATCGCAGGTCAGTCAGGAGCAGCAAGTCACTCTTTTGTCCTCCATTAAACAAAGTCGACTCTGCTTTTCCATATTTCATAGCCTCGTTCCTCATGTCTTCATCACCAGCAATACACACAATCGAGACTGGGACATAACTACATTAACTTACCACTTAACCTTAACCTTGTCAGCCGCATAATCTTATTTTCATTTTAAATATGTCGGCATATTGACATTCATTTACAGCTTCAGCTGCTACCACGGCTGTAGACGTGCTAGTGGCTTTGCTTTCAACACAAACTCTATCGTTTAACACCTACTCTCACAAAATGTGTAAAATGTCATGCTAATGTATTCTAAAACACTGGCTTTCTCCTTTTTTTCATCGCGTCTGTCCTTTATCTCTTTCTGGGAAGCGCCGGATTGAAAAGATAAATTGATGAAGTGGTCAACTGATTGAAGGAGACTTGAACTAGAGAGTGTGACAAGAAAGGGGGGCAGAGGAAGAAAGACAAATGGAGAGGAAAAACGCACGGAGGGAGGGGACAACAAAAAGAGTTTTAAAAGGGTGTGAGATGAAAGAGAAAACAGAGACATGTGTCCTGTATGAAGTAGAAATTGTCCCTGTACTAAAATCTTTGCCAAAGAGAATAAAAGCACCTTGGCAGTAATAAGGTATGCGTTCACACATTCCTGCCGTGTCTACCTCAGCAGTCTATTCCTTTTAAAGCTAATCCACACTGCTGAGCTTTGCCACGAAAAAATAAAAAGGAAGAAAAGGCCAGCGGTGGAATGGATGTCCCAAGGAAAGCAGTCTTTTATTCAAAGGAGATGAATAGGACATGAATAGGGCATGGCAGTTGGCAGAACACTGGCAGCAGACAGAGGCAGACTGACGGGCAGATGAGCAGGCATGTCCTTCTGATGCTAATTACTGTACTGTGCTCCTCCAAGTCTGACGCAACGCGGGGACAGAAAGCGGCGCAGGTCATCGGCGAGGTGAAAGCGGGACGAGAGAAGGAGGCGGGAGAAGAGACGAGACGAGATGAGAGAGCCGTGACCAAAGAGGTAGGTGGCGGTGTCAAGTTGCAGCTGCTGATGCAAAAAAGGAGCAAAATCCCTCCGCGCGTCTTCCCGTTGCTCGGCGCCAGACGTGAAGGATCCAGGCAGTGTGGGAGTCCCGCAGAAAGCAGCTCCACGATGAGGAGGCTCCCGAGGCCTCCCCGGCTACTCGGGTTACCGGCATCAGTCATTGCGTTACACCAGAGGCACGGCACAAAAACCTCAGACCTCATTCCTGCTTGGCAGGTAAAATTAACACAAGCTTAAAGACGCCGATATGCAAATGGGGAGGTAAAATTCCTTCACACCTCGCTATCTTGGGCTCCAATAGAGAAAAAGCTGGGTAAAATTCACACTTGCTATCTGTTACCGCGAATAAAAATAAATGGCGTTGCATGAAATCGCCTCTTGTGCGTTTCATCGTTCGCTGGCAGCACAGGCAAAAAAATGAAAGCGATGCATTGAGGTTTATTTGAAAATGTGGAGCTTGTTTAAAGGGGCAGATGAAAGAGTTGCGTAGTTTATTCATGTCTGCCATCAAGCACAATGTGCACAGCATGCAGCTGATGGACGTGATGGATTGTTAGTGGGCATGTCTGCTTAAAACTGACTAATAATGAGGCTGCCTGGGCCAATTATGGTGGCAGGGCAGCATGGCGTTCACACAGCACCACTGATGGCCTCATTGAAGCTATTGAGCCATTGTAAAGTTTCTGTGCTACTGGACATCTGAACTGGGACTGGTTTCCATTTGAACCAAGCTCCACGCCGTTAGCCTTCATCCCACTTATAAAGTGGGGCACGTGACTTTGCCTTCACATATGTCTGGGGTTCTTTGAGCGCGTTGTGTGTCAGGCCAAACAAAGGAGATGGCCTCCATTAGATCTTAGACACGAGGTCTAATTAATTTCTATCGCCTGCGGGTTATTCAGGTAAAACAATTACACCTGTAATGTCTGTCTTTGCAATTAATGCTATTATCCCTCGGATTCTAATGAAGCAGAGAACAGGCTAAGAGGTGGGTGTCTTGGTGACGGGACATGTCTGGGGGGACCGGAACCGTTCCTGGTCGATACTGGAGCCAAGTCAGACAACATTAACAGTGTTCCAAATGCAAGAGAGATTGAGTTTGCCGCAGGATGAATAAAAATATCACAATGGGCAAGGTCTCTATAATTACTTGGATTCAATTAAGGGCCTTTTGAGCAGGTGGCTTAATAAGCTTTCAGCCTCCTCTATCCACTGTGCTGCCTAATGAGTGTCAGTCAGAGTCAGGAGAAGATAATGCTGCTGGCCTTGGGGCCTTCCATTACTCTCCTGTCCTCACCTTTTACCACAGGGCCTCAGGCTACATCTGTGACGGACATGTCTGACTGTTCACAAACTCATTCGCTTCACGACACGCACTGCGCTTACACTGCTACACATTTATTATATTTGTATGAATTGACACAGGGACAAAGCCCTCGCATTCCCGTGAACTAGTGCTGAACGGAGGAAGAGCTGGCAGACGTCCGCTGATCTATCACCACAAACAGTATTTACACGGATCCCCCGTTAGAAACTCGCTGGACTGAAGCGTGACGACTGGCTAAAGATATTTTTTGTTCAGTTAATTCTGTTATGAATATTTATCACTCTAGAGGAGTGACTGTCAGTGAAATCTGTGTTCTTTCATGAGCCTCTTTGCTATTATGGTCACGTCTTTGTGTGGTCATGACCTGGGAGCTTTTTAACTATTCTGGAGACATGCTGATGCTGATGTACTGTAGCAGTGCTTAAAACAGTTCAATACCACAAAATGTACTTAAAGTGTCAATGGAAATCTACTTGTTGCACAGGAAATGGCCCCCTGGCTGGTTTATTATTACATTAGCATGTTTGTGGCACTTTAATGACGATAAAGGCCAGTAGATGGTTCCTTCTATTACAGCTGCACAACTGCTCCTGCTTATTTCCTATGCTTGTGTGTTTCAATGCAAATGGCTAATCTGCAAAGTAACTACAGGTATTAAAAACAGAAGTATGGCATTATGTTTCTATAATCTAGTGAAAAACTGTCCATTTCTTCAGCTGCTTTTAGATCCAGTGCTTTGGTTGGAGGCTGAATTACAGACACACACGTGTTGCTGCTGTCGGGCTTTGTCAAGTTGAGCAGTTCAAGCATGGGCTCCACTAAGTGATCCATCCTTCTGCAGCACGTGTGTGTGTGTGTGTGTGTGTGTGTGTGCGTGCGTGTGTGTGTGTGTGTGTGTGTGTGTGTGCACGCGTGCGTGCGCTACATCCTGAGACTCCATCCCAGCGTGAGAAAATCAATGACCGGTGTAACGCGGCGCAGCAGGACCCAACATCCGCCCAAACAGACGCGCACGCGCCCACCTCCCACATGCGTGAGTACAGTACGCACGCGTCCCCCGCCCGGCCCCTGTCCTCTCCACACTCCCCGCACGCCGCCTGGAATATTGATGCGCTCTTTAAGAGCCGTCCTCTCTGTCTGAGTCACAATCCATCCGTCTGCTCGCCATCTCCATCCACAGCATCAGACGGCGTGGAACCAATTCATCCAGCGGTTCACACACTCATACAGTATTCCACAGGCCGCACGTCTTCATCTTCCCATCATAATGAGGACATATGCCGCCCTACTGTACGTTACTTTGTATCTTCTCGTAACAGTTATAAAGCAGACGTTCCCTCTTTTCATACTCCAACGTACTTCATTAAGGAAGAGAATCACCTGACTGAAGTTCTATTCTCTGGGCTCTTCTGCTTCTATCAGCACCAGTGTGTGTGTGTGTGTGTGTGTGTGTGTGTGTGTGTGCATGTCTGTGTGTGCGCGCCAGATATAGAAATAAAGAAAACCGAAGACGGTTCCCACATGCACGCATGCACATCGGCCCGAGGTTTATTATCATGGGGTGAGTGGCAATTAATGTAGCTCTAATTAGAGAGGCTTTTATGTGTGGAGGGCCGAGAAGAGCTCCTGGTGATCTCTGAAAGCCGCGGGAGCGATAGCGTGCGCTAACATAAAACGCAGCGCGCGCGTCCTGACGAGACGCTAGCCGGACGCGCGCGACGCTACACGTCAATTAGCGGCCGGCGGGGTGCGGCGCTCCGCCTCGCGAGGCGGATTAGAAGTGTGCTGCTCCACATCCCGATCTCGGCACCGGGCCAACAAATCAAACAGAGAGCCTATCTTTACGGCACCGGGGCTGATATGAAAACAACATCAACACTAAAAATACACGAGCAAAAATATAAGAAGATTACTGCCTCCCAATCATTCTGCTGCGCTGCGTTCATCTCTCCCCACTGTGTCATCGGTTTATATTCAAACAGGCACAAACTGATAACTATCCTCCAATCAATCTCCTCAGCCATCTTTATGTCCCCGTTGTTATGTTGCTCCTGTTTATTGCAGAGCATTGAAAATAAAATCATTAAAAAAACAAAAACAAAAACATCTCTGCTCGGTTTAGTGGACAAAAGCAATAAAACGGATAATAAGTTGTTTTGTGAACATGTTAATATTTTGCTTTAACGGCTGATGTTCCAAACGTCCTTCAAACAGATTGATCCTTCAATCATTCCCCCCTCGTCCCGTCGCCCGCGCTCGCTCGCGGCGTTTCCAGCCCGTCCCTTCCCCGCGGCCTCCTCTCGGCATCCTTGGCTGTGTAATCTGGGGGATTGTGTGGTCTCTTGGTGTGAGAGGTGATGGGTACAGCAGGATGAGCGTGATAATCTGCCACACTGGATTACAGCCTAATCTCTAATCTCTCTGGCCCTCCTCTGCCAGGGGGACCACCTCCACCGTGCCAATTTTATTAATCTGAGCCCCCTGCATCAGCGGCTTAGCTTTGCCCATTTTGATTTCCCAGCTTTCATCACGCACGTAAAGCAGCAGGAGTTAAAACAATAGACTGTTGTGACCCAGCCATCGGAAGTGAATTCTGCGACCCCCGCTTTGCTCTATCGGAGGATTTAGCTACTGATGAGACTGTTAATCCGCAGAATGTGAGGATTCATCAAGAAAAGTTGCTTTAGGGACGTCCCAGGTTGCCTGAATTGCAGAGGGTTGCAATTTGGGCTGCTTCATTCCTTCATAAGTGCTGAATATAGGCTCTAACAACATCCCGTGTAATATCCATCAGAATGAGACCAAGCGTGAAGGTCGCTGTGTCTTGTCTGACTTTGTGACCTGCGCCATCACAACTAATGTCCCTTATCATAGGGTTAAATTGGTGTTAGCAATTCCTCGGGCTAGTTGGGAGACAACAGAGTGGCGGATACGCATTCCAGTCACGTACCAGCTAAGAGGGAACACTGATTAACCAATTATCTTGGCTTCCTAATAAATGAGTAATCAGTTCAAGGCTGATCTCTGGACTGATGTCTCTCTATCTTACTGGAACGCTCACTGTGGTGAATTTGTTATGTATGCAAGCTGGAGCCCTAATGCAATAGAAACTGATTGGAATTCATGCCAATGGATATACAGTCAGTCGCAACATGTTCCAATCAAAGTTCAAATGCCTCCTTTTTTTTCCTTTTTGAACAACGTAGCAACACCACTGCTCGTGGAATTTCTATATTTAAGAGAACAGGGGGCGAGCGGCGAGAAAAGCAGGGGAACTCTGATAACGTCAAAACACAGCGAAGACAGTTTTACAGGTTGAGGCGCAAACGTGATGTGCACAGGCGCCGAGCGGCACGTAAGGATGAAAGGAGCAGCACAGCAGAAACGAGGAGAAACCCCAACGTAAGCAAAGCTACAGACAACTTCTGGAAGCACTTTGTTACCGAGCACTGAACTCACGCTCATTGTTAGCTCAGGCTGCTGCAGTGCTCTGTGCATTACGTCATGTGTTCAGTAATTTAATTTTTGGTCTCATAAGTGCTTAAGATGAATGTGCAGATGACTGGATATTATTAACACATACTGTAACAAATACAGACATGCATAGAACTTCAGATGGGCTGTTTTGCCGATCCACACTCCAGCGTCTGACTTCAACCTCAGCTGACTCCAACTTATGTGACAAAATTTCAGGCAATTCATCAGATTTTTGTCAAGTTGTCCCCACTTGGCACACATGCCTCGTAGCTTTTAAAATCAAATGAAAATGCAAAGTAAAAGCAGCCAAGGCCTGTTAAAAGTGAAATGCTTAAAGCCAGTGTTCATTCAATACAGTTCGTATTTGCCGAATTACAAATCACACTGTTACATTTGTTTCGTTGTTACTGAGGGGCAAAACCTGTCAATAGCGCAGTGCAGAACATCTGTTATTGTGCTAGAACGTGTGTGTGCGAGCCTGTGTGTGTGTGTGTCTTTGTGTGTGTGTATGTGTGTGTGTGTGCGTGTGTGTGTGTGTATGTGTGCGTGCCTGTGTGTGTGTGTGTGTTTGTGTATCTGTGTATGTGCCTGTGTGCGTGCGTGTGCGTCAGCCCACCTCTGTCGCCAGCGTGTGTGTTTTCAGGGTTGAGTGTATCCAGCAGGTGGACTGAGCTGGTGGGTCTGACGCTGCTGCGGTCCTCCTGTTGATGGTCGGCTGCGCTCAGGCCGTTCTCGTACAGCTGGCTCTCACCGTGCCGCAGATGCCAGGTCAGGCCTAACAGGTGGACCGCTACACACACACACACACACACACACACACACACACACACACACACACACACACACACACACACACACACACACACACACACACACACACACACACACACAGCAGAAGAAGAAGAGCAGATATAAAAGATCATTATTCAGGGCATGCAGAAGGGTGTGTCGGAATGTTCTTTAATGCCTGTCTTAGTGTCCTCACTCAATTTATGCGCTTATTAGTTCCCAGCAAGGCAGTGGACAATTAGCAAATATACAAAGAGCACAGGCACATAGACACGTTCACACGCGCAGGACGCGCACGTGCTCGTGCGCGCGCGAACACAGAGCGTGGCAGAGGTGGGCAATTAAGGCAGATCTTCATAGTCGAAGCCCAGGGCTGGTATTAAAGTGCTAACACAGTCTTTTATGCATGACTAATGATGCTTTGAAAGCTGCTGCCGATTCACAATCCATATGGGCCTTTTAAACAACAAAGAGTATGGGGAGAAACCGGATTCCCCCTCCCGCTCATAAAGCTGTTTACTAGGACAACAATCCAATGTGCTGTTACATAAAAACTAAACTAACACCTGCCCATTAAGAAAATTAATTAGTGTCTTGCAAGGTTGTCAATAAACGCTTCAGTGAGGCATTCACCTCGCTCTGACCAATCATCACACTCCGCTCAGGTGGGATTGTACTGCAACGCAGTACTTTCTTTACTTCTGAGAAGGTAACGCTGATGTGCAGAACAAAGCAAATGAAATAAATCATTGCAAGTTTTTTTTTTGGTCCTCTGACACATGCTGAACATCAAACAAAAGCAAAGACTCAAATCACAAAGTTAGTCTGCGCTGGTGGCAGTGAGAGGGTGGCTGCTGCATGCAGATCAAGGTAGGGAACTTCTAACGACTTCAAACATCTTCAAACTGTCTGTCTTCTGTCTGCCGGTGTAGCAGACGCCCGGAAAAAAGCACTTGACACACGCCTGCACAAAATAGCTGCTTAGAAAAACAAATCCACAATTATACGGCGTGACCAGCACAATCACACAGGTACAGCGTGGCGCACCTGCAATTTCCACGCGTGCATGGCTGCAGCCTCGCGCTCGCCCACACATGATCCCCGGCTGATGAGCAATGCCTAATTAAAACTCCGGATAGTTCAAAGCCATTTGCACTGGCGTTTTTTTTTTTTTTTTACATTGCAGAAGAACATTTCTCTAAAAAAATACTGCAAATCTATGATGAGCTCTGAGCGGTGAAACCAATTTGGTCCCATGCTCCACTCCGACATCTGTGGGGGATCGGCGAATCGTACATTCCAACATTTCAACTTCTGACTAGCGCCGGCCACTGTAGGTTTAGTTATCTACCCATGCACAATATGAGCTCTTCAAAGCAGAACACTGGCGATTACCAGGGCCACGAGGGAGACGTCATGCATCATTTAGTTTAGACTAATTGAACTGTCAGCCTGTGACGAAACCACACACACACACACACACACACGCGCACATTCTTCATGTGTACGAGTAACTCATCTTAAAATGCTTTTTTTTTAATTTAATTCATTTAAAAATGTGCAGTATGGGTGATCTTCCCATTAGCGAAACACTGTGAAATTACTTGTGATGAGTCACTCTGATGCTGAAAAAAAGAAAAACAAAAAAAACGAAAAGAATGACAACAAGTAACCTAAATGATCTGCTCTTGTACATTCAATTTCATGGGCTTAGTCTCCAGCAAATTTCTTTCCGGTTGTCTAGTAGAGCATTTTTCAGCAGACAGGTGGGAGAAAAAACCAAGCAGATAGGAGCAAAGTGTAATAAAAAAGCATCAATGATGATTTTTTATTAAACAGTGATAGATTCCGAAACAATCCCACCGAGATTCCTTTAAACTCCAGTACATTATCAACTGTCTCTTGCTGGAATTAAACATGAAGTATAGTGATGCAGCCACAAATGTGTCTTTGTGCGCGTCGTCCCTGTTTGTACTGCATTACGGTGCGCAGCCGGGTGGAACAACCGGGCCCACTATCATAAATTAGCCTGTAAGGCTGCTCAGTGAGGGATGACAAGTCATTCCCAGACATTTAGCCTTCACACCATCCACCGTCTCGCGCTCCGTGCTCTCGCCACTTCCTCGTTTCCTCCTCTCCTTGTACGTTGAGCCCCCCACCACCCCCACGGCGTGCACACACCTCCGTTAACCACTCGAGTAATGACTCTGTGGGGACAGTCCTCACCGGCTCTCCTGGATCGTCCTCTTCACCACTCCATCCCTCCTTAAAGCCCCTCAGACCCCACTCCGCCTGCTCCCGCTCATCAGCCATCCTCACTCTCTCTCTCTCTCTCTCTCTCTCGTGCTCTTGTTTTATGGCTGTTGACCTTTAGCTAGAACACTTAGCATCTAGAGTCACGGAGCACGCACACACACACACACAAGCGCGTCGTAAAGTGAGGAGGAATAAGGACTTGGAACACGATGAGATGAGGACGGAGGTGGCAAGTGCGAGTTTGTGCTCTTGTACTTCTGAGGACCTGATGTCCTAAATGTAATATTACGACTAGCGGCATGTTAATTATTCACTTGACAGTGTTCGTATTTGAAAAAAACAACTTTTAATTTGGAGACTAGGCAAGTTAAGGGAGAGTGATGTTGCATAACCAGGATTCTGGCATGTGCTCAACAGCATCAGATGACTGGGAATTCCAAGGTTTGGATGAGCGGCGCACACAATTATCAACTGCCGGTCATTATTAACCTCAGAGAAAAAGTGCAGGATGCTGCAAAGTAGCTTTTCATAAACTGACTTTCTGGATGCAGATTTTGCTGATATGAGATAAACAGTTTTCACAAGTTTCACAGAAAGCTAGTAAGTGGGTGGACCTGTGAGCAAACCTGCGAGACATGCACCCAGATTGTAGAAAGACACAACTAAATATGGCTTGAGGCACAAACTTGATGTTAGCCCTCAGTGAGCCCATATTTTCTGACAGAAGTTGAGCAGTTTTCTACGCCGGGAAAACATTCCTTCAAGAGTCAGACTGTGATGACTCTGATTTAAATTTAGATGTAAAGTAATGTGATTCTCCACGGCCGCTGTGCTATTAAACACAACGCCTGGACGCTGGTGGCTCGTAGCAGAGCGCAGCGTTTACTCGCTCTTTTGGATTGGCAGCCATCTTTGCTGTCACGCAACATTTCATGAGTAAGAGCCTGTCAGCGTGTGTGTGAGCAGCAACCAGCTTCCACACTTTAACACGTCTAATTAGGGCACGGCGCACTGTAAAGTACAGTATGTGCAGAATTCTGTTGCTTACAGTGGTTGTTACTATTTTGATCTCTTGAGTGGACACATCCAAACACACACGCGCTCGCACAGACGCACGTTTAGTCACAGCATGCAGTCAGTTATGCGAGCAGCATGTGCTCAGCGTGAACCTTCACTCCCACTCGCTCCTTTTTTCCCTCCTGTCTGTCCATCCATCTCTCCCTCGGTGTCCATCTTTCTCCCGCTCACAAAGACACTCCAAGTGAGTCCAGTCATTATAGCTGGAGCGGCACCGGCAGCAGCGCTGTAGCGAAGGCGGGCGAGGAGTGCGACGAGCTAACAGGCCAAGGCCCTCGCGCGCATGAATCATTGATCAGCGTGACAGCGAGATGACTGCCAGAGGTAATAGGACGGCGCCGCTGTGAGGAGGCTCTGCACTGCACCCGCGCTGTCGACTACCCTGCTGAGATGTGCGCGGAGGATGTGGCAGGCTGACGAGTACAGCCTGAATAAAGTTAGCTGCCGGAATGGAAAAGCGTTCCGCCACAGCTGTTAACGTTACCGGCGTTAACAGCTGGAATGCTGAGACGTCCGGGCGGCGTGTCATTATTGTGATTGTAATTAAACGGAGACCCTGAAGCACTGCAGCAGTTCTTCCCAGACAGCCAGGTCGGTTTAATCTGCCAGATAATACGAGCGTGCGGTTGAAGCTGCAGTTGTTGCTGCTGTGTTGCGTGCAGGTCTGTGTGTGCGTCTGTATACGTGTGTGTGTGTGTGTGTGTGTGTGTGTGTCTTTAGATTAGATAGAAATGATTGTGGGCTCCAGTGATGATTAGATTTCACACTCGTCGCTGGGGAAAGAGTAGGCGATAGAGAGAGAGAGAAAATTGTGTGTGTAGGTGTGTGTGTGTGTTTGCGTGTTGCTGTTAATGCCTGTGTTGCACTACATGTTATTATCTGGGGTTTTGTAACACTCGTAAGCTGGTCCGCAGGACACAATAGGTGGGATTGACTGTGAATATACTGTCTTATTGATAACCATTATAGCCAAGGTAGCGCTGCAGTCAGTTAAAAATGATTCATCAATACTCTGGCGTAAGCTGAAACACACTCACAGCTGATTGCCAAGTGCTTTTCGCTCACACGCACGCTGCAGTTAATCGCCAACTGCATACCTGCTGACAACCAAAGACCAACGCTGGCACCGCCTGGCAGCCGGCGCCTTCCAGAGCGTCACTCATTCCATTCCGCCTGTAGTTTAGCATGTACAGTAGAAGCAATTGTTCATCCCACGTTCTGCATGGCTGTGTGTCAGCCCGCAGCTAAGCCACAACTTCTGAGGGAGCGACGAAAGAGCGGCAGCGAGCGAAAGGAGGGCAGAGGGAGATAAAAGACACCCGGCGAGGGAGAGACGGGAGCGAGGAAGGAGGAGAGAGACAAACGGGGAAAACAAGTGTGAAGGAGAGTGAAGGAGAGCGACTTCGCCGCCAATAAAACAAATGGCAGTCGGCGTCAGAGAAGACAGTGAGGAAGCCTGGGGGTCCGCCTGCCCTCCTGCCTGTTCTCCTGTCGGTCCTCGCTCCCCTCTGACAGACAAGAGGTGCTAAAGTGTTTTTCTTCCTCCCCTCCGCCGATGCCTTGAAAGCCACTAATACCGCTGTCACCGCGGTTTTAAGTGTGCGCGTGTGCAGACCGGTGCACGCCGTCGGCTGTGTGACCTTGCTGATGGGGAGCGGGAAGCTGCGTTAGCGGCCGAGGGACGACGGGACGCGCGTTTCACGTCACGAGCGACGGGATCCGGTGGACGCTGGTGTTTGTTTACCAGTCAAGCCGTCTAGTTAGTCACAGCAGCGCCAGGACACCGAGTCCAACAGATCCCAGCTCTCTGCTTCACGCATCTCTGTTGTTTTCTCATTTCTAATCACGCCCCCCCCCCCCTCCTCTCCTCTCGCTCCGTCTCCCACTCGCTTTTCCTCCTGATCCGGCCCTTTTTCTGAAGGCTGAGTCATGTTACAACAGGCGGAGTGACGTTCAGCGAGCAGGGGCTCGGCGCCATGTTAGAGTCCCCCCCGTCCACCGCCAACGACAGCCTAAACGCTGCAGAGAAAGACGCACCGCTGCCGCGCTCGCATCCCCGTGTGCAGATGTGCGTTGCCGCGTGAGTTACCGTCCGCCGCCCCGTGCACGTTTGTGCGAGCGTGTACTTGTCCGGTGAACTATTGGAGCTATTGCGGCTATTTTATCGCAGCCTCCCTGACCTTATGGAGACATTTTACCAAAGGGTTCTCTTGCCATTCAGAGCTTTCTGACCAGTCTGTCTAGCCATTTAAAGCAATTTTACCAAAGGCTGCAGAAGCTGTTAGGGTAGTCTTAGCAAAGGCCACCGGGTTTCTCAGAGCTCCATCAGACGACCAGAATAGAGCACTGAAAACAAAGAGAAACTGGACCAATCAATACAGACCCCAATGAGGCATGAAGCAGCCAGCTGAAAGGAGCCGGGGCGAGGAGCACACACACACACACACACACACACACACACACACACACACACACACACACACACACCGATCACTAAGTGGCACATGCACCATACATGCACACGCTTACTCACAGACACATTTCTACCTGAGACTATAGAAACAAGTCAAAAACATAATAATATATGGTAATATAAACCAATATATATATTTTAATAGTAGGGAAAAATATGTTTTTCAGTCCAGAACACTGGACAGTGACTCTAGCGTTAAAGCCATAATTATACGACAGATTAAAACCATCCGTTGAGGCACAATGAATAAAGCCGATGCGCGGTCCAGAACATGAAAGCGCTGCTGTACTGTGACACCGGACTGGGCCGTGCCAGAAGCCTCTTAATGGAAAGCCTTCTATTTTCCAGGCCCTACTGGAAATAAGTTATAGCAGCCAATCTCAGCCATTCAGCCTTGCTTCAGGAGATAATTGGTGGCCGGCGAGCCTGCTTTGCGGCGCTGCACAATGACGAGACAAACAGGCAACGGCCAGCTTGGAAAAAGGGGAAAAAAAAACGACCCTTCGAAAGAAGGTAACATTTCATTAGGAGCGCGCTGACTCAGCGCCTCCACAGAGTCATCCAGGCAGCATCGCTGGACACAGCGACCCTCCGACTTTACAAGTGCGCGCGGCGCCTCGCCTCCTGCCCACCACCTGCTATCAGAACACACTCTGCATGTTGTGACTCCTCACTGCACCGAGGTTGTTATTACCGCGCAGCGCTGCTAGAAGCCGATGTTTGCACTGGCATACACACGCTATAATTAGGCACCATCATACCATTAGTGTTGTTTGTTTTTCATTTCTCATATTGTTTGCAATGTGTGTTTTTTTGCCACCTACAGTACTAGCTTTGGGAACGGCTATTACAGAATGTTCAAAAGCATTCTCATCCTGCTCGGTGCAGCCGACTCCAGGTACAGTACAGTACGTGCTGCCCTTCAGACGTGGCTGCACAGTGTTATCGCTGTGTCTGACTGCAGGTCACAGTTCAGGGTGAATAATAGAGTCTTTTAGTTGGTTTTCATTTTAAACTATTATGGTCATCTTTACATCTGCACTACTCTACTGTATATAGATTTTTCATAATCTCTGCTTTGTTGTCTTTCATCTCGGTAAAGTACAGAAAAAACAAGCCAGTCTTTCAGTCTCTCTGTTAATCAATACGTTGCATAATTTCTGAGGTAATTATACTTTTTTCTCATTTAGTGATTGAATGTCTGGCAATGTTCAGGGCATAATTAAAACCTGACATAAAGGCTATATTGAATGATGATATTAAATGATATTAAATGATTTTAGTATAAGGGACGATTCGGTTTTTATAAAGACAATCTGACCTAAAATAAAGTTTTGCATTTGCTTAACTTTTACTCACTACTTCCATTTTGGACAGACTATCAGCAATCACGCCAGCTCTACACAACAAAACTAGAAAATAATACAATAAATGGCGTATGGCCTGAATGTGTGACTTGTTCTCTTCAAAACAAGCCCTTTACGGCTGTTGCTTCACGTGAATCCGCTGAGTCGTTTTGATTCCGTAATGAGCCTAACTGTGTTATAAACGGCCTCTTTTTGACAGTCATTCAATTATATCTGAGACGGAATGAAGGCTTTTCTAATTAAAGGTCAACTACCTTCTCTAAACTGCCTCACACTGCCCTGTGTCTTTCATGAGCTCTCCCTGTCTAATATCTGCAGCAGACTTCATTACCAAGTGGCCGACGTGCAGTCGCTTTCCCTACAGCAATTATGGATTTGATTTTTCATGTTCTGCAAAAGTGGCCATATTGCGCCATTTGATTACAATGTGACTCTTTTGTAAACTTGAGTACTGCTATAAATTCAGACTCTTCGGTGTTTAGACTGTAACTTAGCAACTTCCTTCGTTAAGTTTTCTCACCAGCCACTGGTTCCAGTTGTTTCTCCCTATAGACGGTAAAGTAAAAATACACAGACATACTTAAAACAGACTCCCACACCAGTAGAAATTTACTCAAGTTGAAATAATGAAATATTAAATGGATCTTTTGCACAAAAGTAGGAGTGCAGGTACTTCACTCCTACTAAAATATGGATTTTAGCTCGTTCCACACACAAGTCTTCCGAGGTTTGAACACTTCTCCTGCAGTCTTTACTTTAGCTAAAGTTATCACTAACTCAAAATGTAACTCAAAACTAAGACTATCTAAGATGGCCGTCTTACGTGATGTGGCTGGATTTCTGTTGGAGTCTTGCTAATGTACACGGCTGCAGTAGCACTAGCCACATTAGCCGCTAACAGTTCAGTCCGGGATGTATAGAAGCCAAGTTCAAAAAGCCACAAAATTGCTTCAGGTTTCAAACAGTACTACACCTCACCTTACAGTATGTGGTAACAGTTTCTGATACGTTGTAAGAATAATGTGTAGTTGAGAAACTGGTGTTTTCCTCCAAGGACAGCGCCTCACTTTGTTTTCACTGCTAGTGGTGTACAGTACAGGTCAGCAGAGCACACGAGCTACAGTATGATCATAATTAGACAAAAGCTCATGTTTCCTTGAACAGAGAAAAGTCTTCTACTGCTCTCACAACAGGTGATAAACGTTGCCTTTGCACAACACTTACACAACACTAACCTTTTCCGCAAGTGTGACGGCAGATGCAGAGAGTGAACGTGTGAAACAAATGTGTTGCACCTGTGCCACATACTGTATACTGTGTGGATATATCTTATCAGTCTATTTTGTTATGCCTAAGATCTCACGTATTGCAGGAGTTGTTTTTTTTCCATGAAAAGAACACGCATTCTTTAATCATATTTTTTTTGAGTCATTTAATTTCTTAACTAGGTTGGTCAAAAACCACAAATGAACAAGCAGCTAATTTATGATAAATGTAATCTGCTTGTCACTTAGAGACACACGAGACCCGCTAGGACGCTTGGAGGAGAAACTCAGATTACGAGGGAGGGGCTTAAAGGAATATTCATAGTTTTACTGCTGCTGCAACAAACCTTCAAGAAGTTTCCATTAAATGAGGTCACAGTGACAGATTAGACAGTGTTGCCCACCAACAGTCCAAAACTAAAGTATGTAGTCTCACAATTACATCAAACAGCGAATTATCAGATTTCAGAATCCAAAGGCAGAAAATGGCATTTTTTGTAAATTATTCACATGGTTAACCAATTAAAATTGTCAATTAATTTTTCATTAACATCATTAATTGACCAATTATTTCAGCACCATCATAGTCTGCACATACATAAACATTACAGCTGAAGGAATTAGTTGATTACAACTATTTTTATGATTCATTAATCATTTGTGCAATTTTTCGAGCAGAACTGCCAAACTGCCAGCACCACTATCAAAAACGGGTGTGTGCTGTTTTCATGTAAGCTGAATATGTTATGATTTAGTTTTGACTGTTCATTAAACAACACACTATTCGAGCCACCTAAGGCTGTGTGGAAGCCAATCTAAACACAAAATCTGCTGTTTTATTGATAACACACACCGATGGTTATCATTAGCGCTAATAAAGACACAGCGGAACAATTAGTTGCGTTTGGATTCAGCTGTAGACTGTACTCGGTTTGACCCCTGAAATGAATGGCTAACTTTTGGAGCAGATGCTTTGAATTGCTATCAAACTGCGTAAGTAGATTTACTGAAAGAAAAAGTGTCGGGGTAATGAACTTAGCGCCGCTAACGAGTCATTTGGCTCTTTATGGAACCGCCAGGTCCCCTCAAGCATCACGTCATGCGCCACACAAGTAGACGTTAGCTTAAAGTGAGCACTGTCTGTGTCACTGTGTGTGTGTGTGTGTGTGTGTGTGTGTGTGTGTGTGTGTGTGTGTGTGTGTGTGTGTGTGTGTGTGTGTGTGTGTGTGTGCGAGTTTGTTTGTGTGTGTGTGTGCTAGTGACTGAAATGTGATTTGGTGTTGATTATTTGATTGTGGGGTGCTGCTGACTTGCTCATTTCACTTGCGTCAGTAGCTTTTTTCCTGTTGCTATAGAGATGGTTATCTCTCCGAACTGACACATCCCACCCTCTCCTCATATTTGATCCAACAACTGAGCATTGTAAGTGTTTAAAACAGCAAGACATTCATTTATGCACCGAATTCACTAATTAGCTTTTTTTTTTTTTGACAGCGTGATGGAGCAATAGCAGACACATTTTTACGGAGGCAGACCTTAAATGAGGCTTAAAATAGAAAATGAATTACTGGTAGGTTTGTCAGCAGCAATATTCTTCAAGATTACAGATGCAATCTTAATCTGTCCTCTATCTCTCCTTAAATGCCCCGGCTCGCTATCATAATGCCTGCTCCTCATATCTGATGGCCGTGTTGTGCTTAATAACAAGCTACGACTGCAGGAGGGAGGGGTACGTTGGGAGATAAACAAATTAACAAAGCTACCCACAGGCCCTGCAACGCCAGGGGGTGAGGGAGGAGAGGGAAGAGGGCAGTAAAGCAGCAGAGGAGGACTGACTTAGCTAATCACAACAGGGGGCATACGCTGCAATCACTTAGACACAGCATTATCTCCGCAATCACGCGTCGTCCCATTGCTGTGCTAATTGGAAACCTTAATTTGAGACACAATATTATTGTCTCATTATTTGCCGGGTTACTTTCACCCCAAATTAATAAACAAGTGGCATAACTTACACTAAGAGACAGGAAGCGATTTGAACTGGATATTAAACCTATGTTCCAAATTGTCAGAAAGCAAAAAGCTGGATTTGTTCAAGTGTTCGACGCCCCACTTGCATGTGGTGGATTTTGCACACGAGGAAGAATAGAAAATCAAATTATGATTTGAATAAAATAATAATAACTATATAAACTGTAAGAGCTACCCGACTAAACACGACATAATATCCCACAGGAGGTGATTATAGTCTGAATAAAAGATTATTCATTATCATAGTTTAAATATGCAATTTTATTTCTTCTGTTTCTTATTACAATATTTTATGATAATAAGAAGTAATCTTCAGTAGGAGCCTGATTTAATGAGAGACGGACTGGAAATCAATAAATATGGCAAAAGTCATCCTGACTATTATTTGATGAAGATGAGGAAGTGCAATCCTACAGGGGCACCACTTTTTCTTTCTTTTCTTGTCAGTAGCAGTTAATTAATTCATTAAAATTACTGACTCATTATATAATAAGAGGAGCTAATCATCTGGTGGCCTGTGTCTCAACCTCTCCCCTCAGACAATGACATTAAGTCCATAACCACTTTAATCTTGCTGTGTGAATATGTTTGATTTACTGGCTAACGTATCGTCCACGCTTAAGTCCCATACATCTTGGCGCGGTTGCCATGGCGATGTCAACATAAGGATCAATCATTGCCAAGCAGGAGTGGAGCATGACACCAATTAAAAGGTGATGTCGTCTCTAAGTCATCACTCACACTCTTCACTAATGTACTAATTACCGGGGCCAGGACATTAATGGAATAGCATGGTTCAGCCGGGGAATTAATCTGCATGGATTCGTGTGTATGTGCGTTTGATATCTGTCTGTGGCGTGTGTGCGTGCGTGTGTGCGGATGCGTGCGTGTGATTAATGTTGAACCCCTGCCTGCTCCGGCATGACCTTGAGCACCACCACAGGAGGGAAATGAACTGGCAGGGTGGAGGGTTGGGATGTCTGCGCTCAGGGTGGCGGAGGGAAGACGATGTGCTGAGGTGCAGGGCCGGGCCAAGGTTGAGGACAAACTGGGAATTCATGCACTTGGAGGGGATTGATGAATAATTTTGGTGTTTGACTTTGACAAACTCTTCTGATGATCTTTCAGACAAAAAAAAAACACAACCTCAGTTTAAAGATCCCAAATCAGTTATAAAATGTGATGGAACTCACTCACAATACAGTATAGTATTTATAAAACAATATTTTTATATGTGCATATAGATGTACGATCATATAAAGTATCAATAGATTAGTTCCTGTAACAAGATGAAATGTATAATAGATTGTTGTCTAAAATCTGTGTAGATGTGATTAGAATACAAAGAAGAGGTAGAGGAAGTTAAGAAGATCTCAAACAATGAAACATTCCCTCAAAACAAAAAACAAATTAAACAAAACTAAAACATTAAAAAAAATAAGCCATCAAATGAAATACAGGTCATAAGCCACGAACAGGACTAAAAAATAAAACAAGACTGCTTAAAAAGGTAGAACTCAAATGAGGTGAAAGTGTGAGTTTGGGCAGCTGTGGGTGAGAGAGACGGTTTGTACTTACAGCGAGTGTATTCATCAAAGAAGTATTTCAAGTTTTTTTGTGCTTTGGTGCAGGACAGCTAATTAAAATTTTTGAATTTCTTACAGAGGGTCACATTTGGAATACATTACCTGCTGCTTTTCAAGCCAACTCCTTCAAAGTAAGAGCACAACATTTTCGGCAGCCTCGCTTTGATCCTCATCGACCGTGTTTTTTCCCTTGTTTTATTTTTATGTTTGATGCTGCAACACTCCTTATGTGTAAAACAGTTTGTTTTTGTATTTTTCTTGGTTTTTTTTTCTTCTTCATTAATTTGGCAGGTTCCCAATTTCCCGGATCCTTCGGCTTTTTGAAAATGCCGAACCTATAAATAAATGCAGGGCTGAAACTCACCGATGACGTATGTGAGCAGCAGGGCCAGCGTGAGCGTGAGCAGCGACGCGGACAGGGCCGTGCACTTCCAGTTGCAACAGCGATGAGGCTTGTTGAAGGTAAACAGTGGTCTGGTCACGCTACTGCGAGGCAGCGGCCGAGGAGGAGGGGAGTACACCGTCCCGGAGGTCAGGGGGTAGCCCTGCCCCGCCCCTGATAGTAGAGCCGACGAGCCAGAGCCTTGCTTGAACAGGAAGTGTCTGTGGGAGAGACGGACAGAAACGTGAGTCCCACCGTTCGCTGAGCCTCATGCTCATTGTGTGGTGACCCATTTTATCAAACTGGCTGAGGGGTGGAGCTTTTAAACAAGGTGCGACATGTGTTTCCATGTATAGGCTGCAGAAGACGTGTTTATACTCCAGAAATGGATCATTTGACAGGACAGCGGTTTTTAACCACAGTGAGAAATTCACTTTTTGGAATTTTTGAGCCTCCCCTTTTTAACCACTCATACAATTACTAGCAATTCTGCTTGACTATCACACTTTCTTATGGAGCCAGGGAGAACAGAGGGGTCCAGCTCCAGCTCCATATTGCATCTCGGCATCAACGTCACAATCGAAGCTGACATTTTCATATTTCCACTTGATTTGGTTCAATAAAACCCGTCGTCCGCGCCGTGCGTTTCCGTCTCGACGTTCAACAACAGGCCGATGAGCAGCAGCGCGAAGCTCCGACTGGACCGTTACGGCTCTGCTTGTTTAAGGGGCAGCCAATGAATTGGTTCTTCATCATCTGAGCAGGATGTGTGTCCTACAAACGAGTCGCCACCTCTGGGAGCACTATTTGTGTCTTTCTGAAATAGATTATGAACTTAGAAACAATCGCCCCTACTCGCGCAGACCTATTTAGAAGAGTGGTTCAATACTTCGCCAATTAGCTCAGCCACAGCACAGACATCATCTTTTTTCAGGTACCGTATGTAGTATTTTATTCTGATTCTATTTATGCAAATCAACACTCGGCGGAATTCAGGCCCGCTCTGAAGTATGTCTGACTGAAACTCATTTAAAGGGCCCCCAAGGTGGGAGATTTACCAAAAGACCCCTCTCTTGCTATTTTTAAACGATGCATGCAGCCTGGCGCAGGATTCAGACATCACGTACAGGACAGATTGTTCCACTTTGCCACTGCACGGAGTTCTGCTAAACCTTAGTAAAAAAAAAAAAATAAAGCTTTTCACACTTGTGTAATTCGGTGAAATCTTCAATATCTCACCCGTTTGTCTCCCTTTAATTTAAGTGGCAATGGCCGAGTAACACGTCGTCAAGGATGATTCCAAAGCTAGAGTGGAGGAGGAAAGGTAGCCTAAGAAAGTCCCTAAGCTCCACATTTCTACTTGCAGTTTATTTTATGCTCCACTATAAATTCAGGGAGGTGAGCAATATATGTGACAAATGTAAAACATGGCTATTATTCACAGTTAGCGCAGTATAACCACTTAAACAATAGAAAACAGTCTTGCAGCAATATGCATGCAACAAAGCGCTCTGCACTGTAATACACTCGCACAAGACACAGAATATTAAACTAATCTCATTTCGGGAAGTTCTTCATCAGAGAAGTAGCCCGAGTTTTTAATGTTGCAGGTACTGTAATGCGGAACAGCACCGATATGAAAGAGAATGAGAGAGCGCTGGCAGCCTGGGATCAATGAGCTGCCTTTTCCTTTTTTTTGGACTCATCAAAGCGCCTGCTTAAGTTATACGGCTGTATTAGTTAAACGCAGATGAGGTTCATTTTCATTATGAAAAAGAGCCAGTTAGATGGCGGGCGATGATAGGGAACCAAGCTGAAGGGCAATTAATCTAGGTAGCATTTCATCTATATTGTGTTTGGATAATGGAGGGCGAGGGTTGGAGGGTGTCACTTGAGGAAGCAGAAATAAAACGTGGGGGCTATAAGGAAATTATGCAATTTGGGGCGGCAGGTGTGAGCAGGCAATTATAAGCAACTCCAGCTGGTTCTGGTCATTTTGGCCGCCATCAAAAAGACGAACAAAGCCCGGTGCCGTGGGGAAACGAAGCCGGGCGATGCCGGAGACGACGCCACGAGCATGAAAACGGTACAGTGACTCCCAGACTTCTTCCCCTGCAGCGCCTGTGTGTATTTTCTGCAGCAAACAAATATCCTGGAGCTCTTGGAATTCACCGGCGGCAACGATTGCCCTGGGTTACCGCGAGACCTCCGGGGGTTAATACCAGCCTTGAGTGCGTCGCGTCGGGGCGGACATGCAGCTCGCCGGAATGTTATTGTGTCGGCGCGGTGGAGAGCGTGGGGTCACAGGCTGTTGGTGGGACCGCGGTCTCTGAAGAGCCCTCAGAGGACAGGCCATTAAAGCGGGGCCAGACATCACACTGACAGCGCCACTGGACTCTAGACTGCACCTGTCTCACACCCTGTCCATTTGCCTTCACACGCGGCGAAAACACATCCATCTTCTCGGGGTCCTTTCGCGCTCGGCCTTGGAAGCGGATTCCTGCGAGAACCGAGAGCGCCGGTTCTCCGGAATCTTCTGCGAAATGAGCCCGGGTGTCACAATAAAGCGGATGCAAATGACACCAGAATCTGAGAGACAGGATGATTTGCATAGGAAACAGGTGAAATTATCCGAAGGCAACGCGAGGCAGGTTTATTTATAGGACTTTTCAAACACGGAGACGACTGAAAGAGCAAAATTAAAACACACAAAAAGAAACAAAAAAACAGTGAAAACAATTATACAGTGAATTAAAAACGAACAAATTATAAGATAAAGGCCCGAATGCATTTGTAATCATTTTACCCCAGTGACAGATTTGATAAACGCTCTTGCTGTTTTAATAAATGGGTGTTTGATGGATGTTTCATATTGATTTGTCTTTGTGTTTTAATTTCCTTGTTCACAAAGACTCTCTCCTTTTTATATTTATGCCTTCCCTCCGTGCATGTCCATAACCCGACCCTGTGCCAGAAACAGATGACAGCCATCACTTGCTGTCTGCCTCCCGTCCTCTTCCCCTCCATCCCGCTAAAGGCTGTGAGTCAGATTGGAGACACAGGAGGATGCACAAAGAGCAACGACACACCTCAGGGTCAACGGCAGTTCAACTATGAAAGGCCAAATATAGTTCATAACACACACACACACACACACACACACACACACACACACACACACACACACACACACACACACACACACACACACACACACACACACACACACACAGAAATATAGCTTGACTCGGAGATGTCAACACAAGACAAGAGTAAACAAAAAAGTCAAACACAGGTCTTCACATTTTTTAGTCCACTGTGTTGCCTTTTATTGCTCCACTGAAGACGAGTTCCAACAAAGGGGATCAGAATCCAGCTGAAGAAATTGCATTTGTCAACGTGTGTGGAAGCCTATTCTTCTAGCGATGCTTTTAAAAGCGCTCCACTGTTCTTCCTCGGCTCCCCGCTTTTGATCTTCTCAGACAATATCCAGGGGCGACGCCCAGGAAGCGCTGAATTCATAGCACAGGGCAGATTTCCCCCGAGACAGGAAGAAAATGAGAGTTCCCGCTCTCCAGGAGGCCGGAGTCTGCGGCCCAGGGGCTGTCTCTGCACGTGTGTGTGTGTGTGTGTGTGTGTGTGTGTGTGTGTGTGTGTGTGTGTGTGTGCGCGTGCAGGTGCAGGTGCATGCAGATACATGGCTGCTGTGTGTAGACGTGGATTCTGCACAAGCACAGTGTGGTATTCAAGGGGCCTTACGTCTCAGCGATAAGAGGGATGGCAGAAGGCAGGGCACCAGTCAATTTATTACAGTCCCAACATTTGTTACGCCTTTTAACACACCCAGTGTGAAACCCGGTCAGATATATTGAATATCCATATCTGCATCCTTCCACTTTCACAAGCTGCCCTCTCCAGAAACATTACAGATACGCAGCTCCGAAGGAAATCCATGCACACTTCAAACAATCTTAATCTCCGTTGACGCAACGTCAATACATTTCAATACAGATTCATCAAACGCACATCGAGGAAAATGCAAGTGTGGCCGGCGAGAGATATTAACTTTTTTTTTGCCATTTTTATTAAGGTCACAGCATCGCTTATAATTCTGTTGGCACGGAGGCTCGTGTCAAGTTTGTAAATACGGGATAAATCTTTAATCTCACGCCTGAGATTGATCAGATACCGTCATCAGGGTAAGAAGTAAAAAAAAGAAACATTAGATTCACGCGTCTGAGAAGAACGAGGATACCGAGGAATGTGCCGGAATATTAAATCGAACCCAAAATAGTTAAGCAGAGAATACTTCTCTGTCTTCTCTGCTCAAAAGCCACATTGGAAAAAACAATCATATCTGAATTATGTTATGAAGGGACACTGTTCTATTGACTATGAATATGATTATATTTCATGGTTCCCAACTTATAGAGCACTATCAAATGAAACTTATTTGACTATAAAGTCCCAAATGCAAAAATATATTACTACAAAAATCCACCACCCAATATACTGAACCGCTGTAATTACATAACTCTTTGGAAACGGCTTCTTTATGTTCTGCGCAAATACTTTGAAAGATGCGATTGGAAAAAAAATGTTTATGGCGGATTTTCAATTAAAGCACACACGCCCAGGATAAGTAATGTAATTACAATGCGCCACTGACAAGTCTTTCACGCTGATAGTGGCCAATGATTAATTTAAATTGTCAGTGAATCTAATTTTATTCTTCCTTTCCTTAAAACGAGGTAAGATCTAATTATGGCCTAATGCATAACTTATTAAAACCTCTTCTTCTGTGGTGGCAGCCTGCCAATCTCATCCTCACTCATATAATGGCGGAATCCAGCCACGGCACAAGCTCTCATTAAACATGCAAACATATTCTTTTTGCACCTCGCCGCTTCTTCTCGGAGACCTGCCTCACAAATGAGGATCTGCTAAATAATTCTCTGATCAATTATTACTTACGCGGCAAGCAAATGCTTAATTCTGTTTGATGGGACAAAAAATTCCACCGGCTCGTCTCTGAGCATTAGGGAGGAATTCACCGGGTGCCGTGATTTGAAGCGGAATCACAATGAGTTCCTGAAAAGAGGAGTCCTTCTTGTTTCTGGACACAAATGGTTCGGCAGCAGCGGTTAGAAGAATGGAAACAACCAAAAAAGAAAAATAAACTGAGCTTCATCATGACTTTGATGGCGTGCAAAGTCCTGTAATAACACCCCAGAGGCTTGTACAATGTTCCACTTACTGCTCTCTACACGTGCAAAACATGTCCATCCTAACAAATCCTTTAGTCCAACATTCATTCCTAATCATTTTACTCTTTGGGAAAGTCTGCCAACTCGGAGTCCTGATGAAAGAATTTCCTTTAATCTAATGATCCTCATTTGTGAGATTAAATTAAAGTGTCTTTAATCAAGTGACACCATGTTGAAGCGGGGCGCTTTGCCTTGAAGATGTTTTCATTTGAAGAGTTAGTTTCACAGCGTAATGACATGTCGGCCATTTTGGATTGAAAGCCTTTTGGACCGATGCCGTCCGTACTGTCAAACTCTCCATATCGCCAGACCTCCCTTTGTTGAGAATACGTGAAAACACAGTGCAACAGCTTTGAGGGGGACCTTTTAATGGGAGGCCCGCTCTTACCTGGTCTCTAGGGGAATGTTGCTGTTGAGGACCCAGCTGTTGTGAAGCTGGGCCTGGTCTGCGCCGGAGCCGGTGTCCGCCCCCTGGCCGCCCTGGCCGCCCTGGCACCGCGTGGGCATGGTCTTCCTCTGCAGGCTGACTTGGGCGTACGGCGCCGGGCGGGCGCAGGTGCAGGCGTGGGGCGGCGGCGGCGGCGGCGGCAGCGGGCGGAACGTGAACTGACCGCCCGGACTGCTGGGCAGCTCTGCGTGCGGAGACAGGGACGAGGGGGGAGGGAGGAGGGCCAGGGGAGAAATAAACACAGGTTTATTAGGAGCACAGTACCATAAATTACAAATAAAAGTGGCGTGTTAGTTGACAGTTTATTGTTATTACACTGATTGAGGGACATAAATCAGCTTGAAAACTGTCCCTGTCCAGCGCCTTCCCTTCCTACCTGCTTTGATACACTTCCAGCCACCCTATAAATAGGTTCTTGGCTGGCTGCAACATTGAGCAGTCTTTAAAGAGCTAACAGCTCCGGCTTAATCTGCACCCGCCAGCCCAAACTACCCATGTGATGTTTATTATGAGATCTGTAGCTCGACAGAATGAGCTAGCCAGCTGTTACTCCCTCACACTGGTAACCTCCGGGTCCCTCAATCCATCATTTATCATTCTCTCTCTCGCTCGCTGCAGCGCTCCCACTCCCTCATCGCTCCCCTCCTGCTGTTTTCTCCCGCTCTTCAGTCTGTCTTCTAAAACTGAGCAGAGACTAATTACAGTTTTGCCAAATGCAAAGTGTACGCATATGTTAGTTTAATGCGTGTGTGTGTGTGTGTGTGAGTCTGTGATGTGTGCGTCTGCTCCCATCCATTCGCAACATGTGCCTTCACCTGTGTTTACACGGAGCATCGAGCGGCGAGCGACGCTAAGGTCACGCGGCCGCAGCGACGCTTCCACATCCGTCGTCCCCGAAGAGCGGCCTGTCCGGTTGTATCGACAGGCGAACGTAACATTACCCCGAAGCCTGGTGTAACGGAGTAAGGGCTCCGGGATCCAGTGAACAGACGCTATTGGGCCTCAACTCTATTTGCTTCCAAAATGTCAGCAATAATTTAGTATCTGGAAACGCAGCCCACCTGGGAGATCGCCCCACAGTCGTTCCTATTCAGGAGCGAGTATTACACGCAGTGACACCAGAGGACAGATCTTTCTGATTCCAGCCAAATGAAAGCTAAAAAAGGCACCGTATTAAATAAGCGCGTTCTCCTCACGCAGGCGTGAAAACCTTCCGCGTGTTTCTGGAATCTGGAAGCTTTATCTCAGATACTGCAGCCGGCTGCGGCACGTTTTATCATCCACCTTTTCCATAATGCAAAAAATCAGTTGTTCTGAGTTTCACATTGACCAGATCGGCTGCATAGTGTAAACATTTCCTCAGTAATAGCTCCATGATGCCATCTGTCCAGCTCAAATTGCATTTTTCATTTCGAGCACAGTTACAGCACCAGATATTATGACATTTCTTCTGTGTTGGTTTGAGCACGTGTGTGTGTTTGTGTGTGTGCATATCTGCATATTTCATATTAGAATTTCCAAAATGACCGTGTAAAGGCTGTCAACATTCATCTTTTGAGCAAACGACGTTTTTCATCTTCCATAACACATGCCCGCTTATTGATCTTCCAACGTGGATGGATGGTCTTTGTCACATTCCCCAAGCATGTAATGAAGCGTTTGTCTGCATTGTCTGCACACTGACACAATCGTCATCGCGTCGTGCCTGTGTGTTTACTTTGTGGCTTCGCAGACACGTACAGGGTTTTAACTAAACATAGTCCTTCCTCCATTGGCACGTCTACTGCCCTGGGCCATCTGTGATGATGCACATTTCACACTCACACATTAAATTTGATATTTTTAGCACGCCTAACTTGTTATGTTGAATAACCGTGATCGAACGTGTCCTATTCAAACGCACACTGCACTCGTCCCGCGCGCCGCCACCACCCGCACCGCATCAGTAGAAGATTTAACCAGGTAATCAGGCTGAAACTCACTCTCCAGCACATAAGACCTGGTAACATGACAGGGAATTTATTTGTGTCATCACCTGGAGGTGCTGTTTAGACTAAACTAATGGATGTGGAAAATGGAGGTTATTTTTGTCTGAACCACCTCAGAGTATTACAAATTACACGCTTAGGGAAAACGGATACATTTTTAGCGCATTACTGCGTTGTGTGTCATTGTAATGCAGCAGAAGCTTTTAAGTGGTGCTTCAGTTTTTAGCAGCTGGATTCATCAGAAGCATATTCATCCTTCAATTAGGTGGATGGTGTAAAATACTGCATTATTCGACATGTGCTGTTCAGCTATACGTGCTTTTATATTAGTGTCATTTATATTATTATCATAAATAAACCTATTCGTTGTCATGGGGACAAGTTTATCACTTTATGCCTCATTTCAATATGTAAGATTAGGTTCTTGAGAAGAATTTGTGTTTGGTAGATCTATTGATTTGTTTACTTCACATCTGTTTGTTGCCGTTAGTTACAGAATATTGGTTTGGATACATGGGCCAGTACTACGCTGTCATTTGATTATCGAATTCTGCTTTCAGGGGAATAAAGCGAGTTAAAAGCTAAACAAGTGAAACACAACATGTTTATGCCCACTGGCTGCAGAACAAAAGCAAAATATAGGCTGAACTACTATTACCTAGATTGCCATACTTTTTTAAAATGAAAGGGCTGCTACACCAATTTAGCACCAGGTACCATAGCAGAGGCAGATTTAATGCTCTGTGTTATATTATTGTATTCATTTTATTGTATTTATTGGAGTTTTTAAACCAATATAACAATTGGATACTAAAACAGAAAACCTGCATCAATGGGCATGATATGACCATTACACCCATGCTTCTGACTTCAATATGGTGATTAGGGCACTGTAACAAAACAGTTTGACTTAGTAAGCCCCTGGTTCATTCTTATAACAACTAAAGCTATAACAAACTGTAATTAATCCATGTGTTTCCTTGTTGCCCATCTACAGCATATCTTCCTTAGTGGACACTGATCTTTCATATATGGCATCCCTATCATAATTCATGTACTGTAGGTGAAGGAAGATTCATATACAGTAGTTACTTATGTAACAACATTAATAACTCCAGTGGAGAACATGGAACATGGAGATAAAGTAACAGCACTGCTGTGGGGCTACAGTGTTTTTACTAACAACACCACAACCACCAATCCGAGGAATCATGGATGACTTCCCCAGCAAATTATAGCTGTGGTAACAATTTCATGAGGTGACGACATTTTGTGGTAAATGTTCACGTCCACTCCAGGCGCATTATGGCGACAACCTGAAGCTCCCCGTGACATTATGTTCTGGAACTGCCTTTACTCAACAGACTTGCACATGTAAGTAAGTAAAATGGCTTTTTATTGGGGGAAAAATCAGCAACATTAACTTTTAAAACCTCTTTAATTAAACTGGCAATTCTAGATATCATAAATTGAGTTTATCTGCAACGAAATGTGTAGAGGTTGCTCATACATTAGTATGAGCCATCAAGTCCTCAGTCACATTCCCGCAGTAAGGAGTTAAATGAGAAAAGCTGTTGCAGTCCAAAATGCTCACAACTGGTTTGAGCTCAAAATAATAAATCCAAATAATTGCCGCCTCTTAAAGCTCAAACGACTTCTCCTCCATTATTAATTTAGACTTTTTAGAAAACCTGAGTGTGTTATAACAGCTCTGGGTATACAATAGCCACCGTTCCGCCCCGCCATGTTTATGTTTGCTGGAGAGGGAAAAGGGAACGAGTTTAAAGTGGACAGGAGAAGGAGGAGAGAGAGGAAAACAGAGGGCCAGGAGAGAATATAATCTTGGTGAGTGGGGTGACACAGGGAGCAGCGTGGCCAGATGGCGCTTTAGGAGGCTTAGCTAAGGCGGCTTTGGGTCCACCCTCCCAAAGATCCACAAACTTCTCTCTGCTTCCCACAAACGGCAGAGAAACACTCGCTAACGTGCGCTTCGTGTCGCGCCTCTTTTGCTTAAAAAACACGTCAAAAATGCTGTGATGTTGCGTTAAACGGTGGATATAATCCAAATAGGTCTGAGGAATGTAGGGCAGGGGTGTAGGACAATATTTGCCGAACTGGCCAAGAGATCAAAAACGTCAAATCAAGTCTGCAGGGAGTCGATAGAGGCCAGAGGAAGGGCCCACATAACTCTGGATGACAGTTGTGACATTGTAGAACATCCTCTGCCCTAGGGTTCCTCTGGGACTTAGCCCCTCTAGAAAGACACTTTTGGAAAGTCGCTTATGAGATACTTTCCTGGAATCATCAGCTTTTGGTTACATAAGCCAGATATGAGCAAAAGAGTTTCATAACCAGAGGAGGAGAGATCTGGGATTTAGTGGGAAATGTAAAAGGTAACAGGTATTTGGGCCAGGTATTAAAAATGCATCACTGTAGGTGAGATCAACCTAAAATAGCCCCGGCTTTAAGTATTCATGACAATTTGGACACGTCAAGCCAAGTCGTACTGATGCAACGTGAAAAACAGGAGTGAAAGAATGACACAAACACAGTAAAGGGTGTTTTGTGTGTGTGTAATGAGCTCGCTGTCGTGACGGTGCAATTGGTTTTGGAAGGGATATGAACGCGCAGGTATAAAAACGTTTGAATGAAGAACGAAGCGCGTGTGCAAAATCATCTTGTTCGCGCTCATTAGGATGTTTTGCTTCCCGCCTGGGCGCGGCTGCCAGATGTCCCGCGCTACCTGTGTGTTTGTGAATAAACGGAGAACATTTAGGACAAAGAAACATGGTCATTATTTGGGGAGTTTTGTTATGGGCAGTAAGGGAGCGTGTGAAAATTATTAGCAGGGTGGCAGGTGGGAGATGGAGAAGAGCTATTTACTTTTACGTTTCTTCTTTATATTTTATCTTAGTAATGTACTGTGGGATAAAGCGGGATCAGCAGACTGTTGGAGATATTCCAAGGACACCGTTGGATTGTTTTGTATTTCAGAGGGTAGGATTAAACACAATTATTACCATTATGCTAATTGTGCTTTAGATGACCTTGTTTTTTAATAAAATTAATTATAAGTTTGAGGCCTTTTCTCCACCACCATAATTTCCATACCGTCCCTAAAGCGTGGCAGCACGAAACACAAAATTTATAGCTCCTGTAATAAGAAGAGGCAAGTACTTTTTGTGTGCAGCAGACCATAAAAATATGAGCCACAATAATAATATTAAAGCCTTAATATTTAACCAAATTTTCCTCACTCTTGGTGTTTGCGCACACCCCCTTTCCCTTTCGTTTTCCCTTTCTCTTCATTACGGTGCCTGGCGCTCCAGTGCTAGACTTAATTCCAGTTATTACAAGGAAGGCGCATAAAATCCATAGAGCCTGACCTCAACAATATCAAACCTGTCCGTCGAACAGAGGAATGTGATCGTTTTAGAGAACATTTAACACTATTGTTGGATCAAGCCCAGCAAAAACCACATCATCCACCCCACTCTAAAAATAAAAGCTTAATAATTTCCCCTAGGATAGCTTTTCATCTATCTCACGTCTTAATTGACTTGCATTAAATTGCCACAAAGTTTATTCCACTGCTGTGCTTCGATGAAATAAATAATTAACCCCATAAAAAGGTCAGACAACTGAAATTAGAACTCACTGTCTTTTGTTCTCCCTTTTTGCGGTAATGAGATGAGATCCTGAACTAGCTGACCATCTGACTCTGTAATAATTTGTCTTTGTCTTAGCAGAGTTCCTGACCAGAGATAACACATTATCTCATCACACATTATAAGCTCCAGCGCGACTCCTTTCATTGGTTTGCTGCTAATGAAGCTGGTTTGAAGAATGGGGATATTGATAACAATATGGACGGGCGCTAATATTGCTGATGATCTGTGAGGCGGCGGCAATGACGACGGCGATGTCACCGGCGATAGCAGCGCCGCTGGTGACGAGAATAACCAAGATAATGATGATAGCGCTGGTAATTGCGGTGGCAACAATGATGATGGAACCAGTAGCGATGGCGGCGTCGGCGGCGCTGATGATGGCGTCGGCGCGCTCGGAGACGCCGATGAGAATAAAAGCAGCCATTGATTCATTTGCGCAAACCCAGGGATGAGCGGTGGGATCTCCATTTAACAAAGTGACACAATCATGTTGTCCAATTAAAGCGAGAAAATACAAATGAAGAAGCAGAGAGTGCTGCAAGAGCCGTTCGGTCTCAAACGGAACCCAGTCGATTTTCATACGGCGCCTGATAATTAGCAGCCATGCATCATCCGGCCTTTTCCTCCTGGAGGCCGCGCGCACGCTTGCTCGCCCGAGCATCGCCGCGTTCGCGCCAAGGTGTATATTTATGTGTGTAATATTTGTGTAATTGCTTGTTTGTAGCCCCGTCTTCAAAAACAACTCCAGAGCAACTCCACAATCATGTTTAGGCTGCAGGTGATTCTGAAAGTAACATTTCCCTGGAGAGGGCGTCAAACCTCCAGAGTCTGGCTCTGCCGCTCAACAGCGCGCGGCTCACCATCACTCAAACGCTTCACTGCAGGGGCCCGCGCTAAAATTACATTTTCAGAAGAGCACGCGCCTCCGTTCCTGTGCGATTTAAACCATCTGTATGAAACTTAGAATTAACTGACTGATGTTTCACAGATAAAACCAAGTTTTCGTTAAAGGAATTATAGGCGCTTCCCGGTGAAGCCCGGTGCATCTTCACGTGGCCGTACTGTAGCTCATAGTGTACTAACAGCTAGCTCAGCTCAGCCCCCCCGAGATCACAGCGGTGTCCTGATCCTCCCTGACCTTGTCATTGCTGCAGTGACCCTGGTCGTTGCCACCTGCCGTGGAGATGTGCAGGTGTTTGTGTGCGCGTATCTAGTGGTGCGTGCCACTATTTCCATCTGCAGGCACGCGTGCATGCATGCATAAGCGGCCGGCAGCCGCGGAGCACGCTCACCGGCGGCGTGACGTCACGTGAGTTATTAGCCTCGGAAGAAATTTGCATCACCAGGAAGGAGGCGCGATAAGGCGAAACACCACAATAGCCATTACGGTGATTAGGGCACCCATTCGTCTTTTACAAGCCTCCCGATTCCCTTCCGCCTTCCCCTTCGTACCCTCTCGCTCTTATATATGAACACACGCCGCATCTCCCTCAGCCCCCGAACAATCACGACAAGCACACACAAGAATATGGAGGAGTAGCACACGTGTGGATACGCTATATTTCCTCTGACTCCGGCACTAAAACAGGGAAAAGAGCCTGGGCTTGACAGCAAACAAGCCGACATGAAGAGATTCCTGGCAGGCTAAAGAGAGAGTAGTATCAAAGCTACAGGAATGCACCACCAGCAGCCCATTTTTTTTTTCCCAGTGAGAGTGAGAGTGTGCGCAGTGTTGTAGCAGACCTGAGTTGCTGGTAATTAGAATGGGCTCTGAGGAGAGACAGGCAGTGGAATGAATGCAAATGAATTCACTGGCTCCGGCACCGGGCTCCGCAGCCTCGCTTTTCACATAGAGCACGCGCCGCAGACGCCGCGCTGCCGGCGCGGACGCGACGGCGGAGCCGCACGTGCCGACGCGTTCGCCGGCGCGTACGGAGCGTGTGCAAACACTGTAAAGTACCAAACCCGGGAACCCCCGCGGTGGACGAGGAGGCGCGAAGAGACACAGACGCACAAACGCATTCTACTAATCCCTCCAAACGCCACAGTGTTGCTCGTGAAAAGAGAAAGGGGGTGAAAATGCTTATTCCACACGCACATCCACAGCGTGTCCCACAGCGGAATAAACAAACCCTTCTTAATTGGTGTCGATTTGGAATAGAGTGATGATTCATCATGCAGAACTCCCCAGTAGAGTATTGGAAACCCAATCATTTCTAATCCATATGACCTTGACTGAGGGCCAGAGCCGGGACTCTAACTCCCTTCACACATTGCATTGTCCCACAGACAAAGTCAAGGCATTGCGACTGACTTTACAACTCGTTGCAACTGCAATCCACCAAAGTCAGATCACTTTACTGATTACTCCATCTCGGCCAGCGGCAAATCTTTATGAAGCACTCAATTCTCCCCAGCAATCATAAATCAGGCTACTATTGTGCTACTATAAGCTTTCAGTCTCGGCGATGGCACACCAGAGACACTATTTCCATAGTGCACAACGCCGCCTCAGTCAATAATTTCAATTCCTATTACATCCAGCAGCAATGTTCTTGACTTAAACAAGTGCAGTTGTACTACTTTAGCTCACCTCGGGATCCCCCTGTGGTTTATCATGTGAAACTCTGACCAGAAATCTGCAGCTCCTCTCAAGGAGAAGCAGGTCATCGGAGACCGGGTCCCGCTCTTTACTACAGCAGCTATAGCAGTAAATGAGTTTAATTAACACATTCCTCTTCCTATCTCCGCCATGCGTCTTATTATAGAGCGGAATGTGGACGTAAGCTCCCCATCGAGACCGCAGTATGGAAAGTGAGGCAGTCAGAGAGGCAGACGTATATATATATGCACGAGGACAGGACTGTGTGAATGCGGGGAGACGGAGGGAAAGGCAGAAATGATGATGGGCTGCTTGGTATTCCAACTGGAACGTAATAGATGGTGGCGAGAGATAGAAATACAAAGAGCACGCAGAGGAGACGGGGGGTGGGGGGTGGGGGATCACAGGAAAAAGAGATGTGGCTTCAGCACCACCTGCAGACTTGACTGGCGGCCATCTTGCGGTCAATGAGGTGGGCGCAGCCACCGCCCTGGGTCAGCATTAACACGCGGCGAAGACAAGCGGTTGCTCGCCCCCTATTGCAAGAACACCTTGGCGTTCCACTTCAGCGAACGCACCTATCACAGCGATCAGAAGGCTCACACGCATACGAGATACACACAGTTGCACAGACACCAGGAGAGGCCTAACAAATGTGGGAACAGATGCCCCACATCAGACTGCAGTTGCCCTCTGCTCCATGTGAGCCTCCAGAGAGACGGAAGGGATACTGTTAATGAAGATAAGACACTGCAGTCCTCTGCTGTCGCAACACATGCCAACACTCACACACACGCACACACACACGCGCGCACGCGCACACACACACACACACACACACACACAAACACACACACACACACACACACACACACACACACACACACACACACACACACACACACACACACACACACACACACACACACACACACACACACACACAGCTCTGATTTACTTGTTAGTGTCTATATTAGCCTGAAACAGGTGCAAAGACCTGTTTGATGCCGTATCTGCTCACGTCTCTCCCAAAACCACTTCCAACTTACTTATTTACTCTTTCCTTTAGGGACACGGTTTCCCTTCATCCAGGCTGCCGCTGACCTCCACTCGCTTATTGAACCCGAGCAGCTTCTTTGATAGGTGAAGAGGAAAACAAGACATTTAGTGCTCAGATGTTCTACTGAAGCAGAAAACACACGCGCTTTTTTTTTCTTTTCAAAAAGCCTCAATACCAGCTTCAAGGTGAAGACCTGTTCTTCAAAGACTGAATAGAAACAGATACAAATATACTTATATGAATAAAATCCACCACACAATACTAATTCTATATAACTGAATAACTGAGGTTGGATTTTTCCTGGAATTTATATTTATGTGAAACTAAATGTTTGATTCAAAGTTATACCTAAACATTTTAATAGTGACTGAAAAGGCAGCTATGGAAGCTGCTTTTCATTTAGTTTAGGTTTATATGGGCGGCTGTGGACGCCTATTTTAACAAAAAATTCTTCTAACAAGGCAAATAGACCAGAGGATGAAATAAAAAATGTAGCCATAACAAAAGCATATTGTGAAAATCAATAAACATCCGTTCGGATGATGGTTTTGCTTTAAATAATGCTTTCTGACATGTGCGTGCTCCGATACACAGAGCAGTAAGTACGCTTCAAAAGCCTGTGACATTTAGGGAATACTATATATAGAGTCCAGTGTATTGAGGAACACTGGCTGGCCGCAGGGTCAGCTAGTAGATCACACTAAATAAACATCAGCCAGGAAACACGCGGACACACTCAGAGGCTCGCAAGGTTTATGTTTTTAGCCACAAATTAGGTGGCAGCTTTTCATCTCATCACTGGTGGATCAGGAGAGGAACCGCTAAGCGCCGCAGACGCACAGCAAACAAGGAACAAGGGCGGAGGATATGTGGATGGATCAAGGGTTTAGGGCTCACATTTTCGGTGTGGTGTAAAAGGACCAGTCCGTCGCCCCTCACGGTGATCGGTCTGGATGACTGAATGACACGCTTCGAGACCTGTCAGCGTTTAGAAAGCGAACCCTCGAACCCACAGCCCGCTGACCGCTAATAACGCGACGCCTCGTGGCACAGAAACACCTGGCGCTGCAAGCTTGTCGACATTATGCGGACGTGTCACCGTGCTCTATGCAAATGCGAAATAAAGCCTCGCATAGCGAATCTTAAAATTAGGCGCTGGGTCAATACACTACAGCAGAAAGACAGCTAAGTATGCACTTAAACGTAGCTAGGTAGAAGGTTGTTTAGATAGCCATTAGCTAACAACACTTTATGACTATTCAGAAGCCACTTACAGGACGCACACTTGCAGACACTTATAGCTATTAGCAGCCATTAGCATTCGTGTATAATCATGTGGAATGATGTGTGAGGGAGCCTCATCCGCGGCAGCAACACTGAGCCCAGGGAAAATTAGAATCCATCTAGAAGATGATGACAATTCCGCAGCGGTGGGGCACAGGCGCCATACAGGTGTGTACACATTGCATACATATTCAAACAGCATTAGCGATACTGTATATCACCAGCGCCGACCGTCTTTAATGGCACGACACACTCCAGCTGCAGAAACCAACAATCCACAGGAGGGAGCGGCATAAAATCTCTGTGCATAGTCGCCGACCCAGCGTTTTTATGGCGGCCACCAGCAGTGACAATATGAATCCGCTGCCCTCTGCTTCACCCATCTCATTTTCCGTCTACAAATGTGACTAAGAGGGCTACTGACCCCTGACAGGCCATGTAAGAAAACACACACAACAACCAGAAAAGGCTGTCAGCGACCCCTTCTAAAAGGGTCAGCTGCTCCAAGGCTATAAAATCTTAAAAAGCTAAAGATAATATTCTGCCACAGCTACGACTGCGGAGACAGCGACGAATGGCGAGAGTGGGGGGGGGGACACAAGACCCCGGCCTTAATGTAGTTTGTAATTGTAAGTGTTGGTCTTTAATAAAAGCCCAGAGTATTTGGTCAGGCTAATAGACTGGGCTCTCTAAATCCTGCCTGCCATGCATTATTCAACAGCCATTAGCTATCGCCTTATCTGAGAGGCTTTATGAGTCCCATCATCGGCTGAGACCCAGCCTAGCCACACTAGAGGTGTGCGGGGAGGGTGTGATGATGGGATTAGCCAGTGGCGAAAAGAGAAGCAGGGCTGAGATTCAAATAGTGGTTTAGGAGGAGACGGAAGGTTAAAGACGATTCACAGGCAAAGAATCAAAGAAGAAAGCTGACGAAAGATGGGCGCGAAATGGCATAGGTGAGGGCCTGTGATATGGAAATGCCTACAGGGAGATGAAGAAGTGGCAGCATGAAAGCCGGAGGTCATGTGGTAGGCATATAAAGAAGGGGAGAGGTTGACGCATGGAAATGTGATGAACAGCGACCGGTGGAAGGTGACTGGAGGGGGAGCGGGACGCACGGAAGCAGGTGTGCGAGGAGAGGCCTGGGTCAGGGGGAGGCCGGAGAGAGGCCCAGAATGAAAGAGAGATGCCAGGCTGAAGTGGCATTTTGTCTTGGCCAGGAACATAAATGTCAGATGCTTCCTCCCTCTCGTCCGTCTCAACCTTTCCCTTTCTCGCCTCCTCTCGTTCCCCTCTCAACCTCCCCCTGCTCCTTCCACTCCACCTCCCGCCGCCCTTCTCAATCTCCCTTACCTCTCCCCGTCTCCCCAGAGTAGTGCCAGCGGTAATTTTGCTTTCAGAGATGAGAGAAGGCCACGGAACACATGGAGATGCAGGCTGCTCCGTTGCCATGGCACCACCGGCCAAGAGGAATGGCGCCAAGACCGTATGTGCATCTGTGCGCGTCTACACGTCTGGATAATGGCTGTTTAGCAGGGCTGCCAGATCCGTCCCAGCCGCCGCTCTCCCAGACTCCCAGGTTCTCCTGACCCTCTGCGGCATTCCAAGGACGCACCCCTGTCCCTCTAATTAAAACGCAACCCCGACACACAAGCTGCGCACGCACTCGCACACGCGCGCGCACGCCCTGCAGGTCTGCGGCTTAAAATAACCTTAAAAGGAACGAGCGGAGCCATCATCCCCTGCACTCAACACCTCTTCAAAATCCACTCAGTGTTTCTTCACCAGGCAGCTCCCAGGCAGGCTCTGCCTCCGTCTGCAAGAAGTTTCACGAACAACAAGCGAGCGTCTTCAAAGGCAACGCGTTCATTACGGGAGTCATCACAGCAGCTGCACACATTATTGCTTCTATACAACAGCAAGTCTGCTGCACTTGTGCTTGGAAATAACTGGACGCACTTCGACCTCTCAACCACCTCACCATCTGACCACTGGCACCTCACTGTTCTTTCTGACCATTGAACCAACTATATAGACCAATTTTGAAAGTAGACAAAAGAATTTACCAAACTTCATGAGAATGGTGCCAAACGAAAGCCAAGGCCAAGGCTGAAAACGCCATCGCTCCCATTTCTTACCAATTGACGTTTAATATATTACGCAATGCCAACTTTAGGGTGCTTTGCCGTCTTATATACACATTTTTCCCTTTTCTGAATCAGAAAATATTGACTGGAAACGCTGATGGATGCCGTCATTTGATCTGCGTGAACGGTGCAGACTCACGGCGCATAGGTTCAGCAAACGCCTATTCAGCGCTTTTGCACGTCTGCCACTTGTTGTCGGCAGCGAACGGCATTAAACGTATTCAAAAGGAAAACGTTACTGCCTCCGCTGCTAGGAGACAAATTGAGATCCTCACTGAGTTTCAGTTGTGTCTGTCTGATGTGATTCTCTGGAAATTCACTAGGAGAAATGGGAGCGACACGGTAATCCTTGAGATCCTTTTTCCTCATTTGGAGTTGTCTTCTCCAAAACAGATGTCTCTGTTTGGAGGGAATAGTTGCTGGGCTACTGAATGAAATGTATTCAGTTGTACTGTGTATATTCTGTTTATATGCATGTAAAGTGTGGTGTTCTAAAACATAACACATCCTTCTCCCTCATATCCCTTAAATAACAAAAATGACTCCTGACTCACCTCTTTCTCCTGCTGAGTTTTAGGACACACGTATCAGAACCAGAAACAAATTAAACAAAATACGAACTAAAACAAAAAGGAAATGAGAATCAGCACCTTTGCTCCGAGCAGCAGACGAGCAGTGATGCGCATTTCATCAGCCACTACTAAGACCTGGCTGGTTCCCTGCACGCACTGTATGACTCTTAGCCGTGTGTATGACGTAATATACCGAATGTTGCTTGAAGGTGCTAATTGTGCAGACGTTGCGCCCGTGAGGCTGGCCGGCCAGACGGCCTCTGCACTTCATCTCCAACAGGCAATTTAGCATGTTTACGTCCTCGTTAAGTGCATGAGAGACCCTGGAGGAGGAATCCCACAGAAGCGATGGCGTCCTGTCACGGCGGGTTACCAGTGCAGCGTGATTTAATGGAACTGTCTGTCAAAACGGCCCAACAACAGCCTGTCAACCAACAAGCAGCAGTAACGCACGCTTACGAGCGTCTGCGCACGGTCACGAAACACAATGAAGACAGATTGTCAAAAACTCTCTCTCTCTCTCTCTCTCTCTCTCTCTCTCTCTCGCTCGTCTCGGTCCCTCACACGCACACATACAGCAAGCACACAAAATCAAAAAGCAAAAGCACACGTGTCCAAAAAGGTTCTGGCAAAGCTAAGACAGGCGGAGATGAACGGAGCAGAGCTCAGAGCACATTCGGAGAAATCAAGGGTTAGAAAAACACACGGCGGCAGGCGGCGGCGGCCCCCCCGCCGCGAGAGGAGACGAGTGCCAGGAATGTGCTCGCTGCATCAAGCGGCACAGGTGTTATCACAGCGCTTTGCAGGAGATCCCACCAAACAAAGTACTACTGTCATGTCTGCAGGAGTGGGAGCGTGGAAATCAACCCAAACAAATGGAATGAACGGTTCACAAAGTATTTAGCAGATTAGGTGGAAAACTCTGTGCGTGGTGGGGGCCCAAATCCAAATCTCATTACATGTGGCACTGCGTTGGTACAAGCAAGCCAGTACACGGTCCCTTTCCACAGCGCCGATCCCATTTCCATCGGCTTCTACCCAGTGAATGAGGCAGCGAGCAATCACATCAACCAGGCGTCGGGCCTCCGCTATAAAAGCCTTCTCTTTATTGTATATTTCCACCATCATCCCAAACTGGCAGGACAGAGAGCTCTGATTAGCATCAAAGCCTTTGATTGCCCCACTCAACAATCAGTGCCGCTCTCCGGTGCGGAGCCCGCTGTGATGCATGTGTGTAGGACTGGCGAGAGAGAGAAGGAATCCCAAGTCACGTTAGGTGTATCGGAATTGTTTTTTTTCCCGGCATATGCAAAAACATCGTTACGTTTGCTGTTTAAACCCGTTTGTGGACGGATTTTGCGACGCCATTGTTTAAACGCCAGCTTCTGAAGCTCACCTTTTGATGTAGCTCACTGCCGCGCCATCCTCTGGTCTGGACCCATTCACTCACTGGCACTGAGAACAGGCTGCTTCTTTAAAGATACCTCTCTCTCTGTGCCTAAATATGATTAGCCGCAGAGGACATTGTAGCTCTCTCCACAGCTAATACATTTAGTATGGATTGTCTGAGGAGTAAGGATACAGCTAGCGGGGAGATCAATATTCTAAGTCCGACTCTGTCTGGAGAAGAGGAACCATGCTGGGAGATGGTTAACTGTTCTAAGGCAGCGAATGCTGTCTGGAAGCACTGAATGCCAGGAATCCCACGATATTGAACACTTCTTCAAAAGGCAATGCTTTAATGCTCAAGCTGGGCGATGGGTTACGTCGAGTGTCTGCATCAGGAAAGGGGTTTGCTGAAGATTTGTTGTGGATATCTCTCAGGATGAGAGATTATATAAGGCAAATCTGGGTGATTCCTTATAATCTATAGTGCACCACTTAAGACCACGGCCCCATAGGGCCTCGGCTCCATGGGGCGGATGTCAGAGTGGTGCTCTAAGTAGAGAATAGGGTGTCCTGCGAGATAGCGGGAGAGGGGCCGAGATTTAAGTGGCTTCATTTGCATGCATGAATCCCTCGCTTAAATCCGTTCGCCTCGCCCACACGAGCGGCCGCGTCCACGGACGGGGCACGCGCACAACCTCATGCGAACTCCCGAGCCTGCAAACACATACACTTAGCAAAGACACATTTTCCCCCCTTTATTTTTTTTCCTAGAGTCAGAGGACATTAGCGCTGCATCTATTTCTGGCGGCCCATTAAGGCCGTAAAACATTTAAGCTCCGCGCAGAGTGATTCTTACTGTCAGAATGACCCGTTCTTTCCCCATTTCTCCTGCTCGTGTAAAAAAAAAAAAAAAAAAAAAAAGTTGACACGAAGCTTGTGACAGAAACATGTATTCGGTGCCGTTCCTGATTCGGCTGAGTGGGCTGGCACACCGGCAGGATGGGCGGAGTGCGAGGAGGCTGCGGATCTGAGGAGAGTTAGGCAGAGTTGGGTGGTGGTGGGGGTGCAGCCGTTCGCCTGCCAAATGGGTCCATTTTGCTGAAATGTGAAGCCTGCACTTTCCTGACACGCTATAATAAATCTATCAATTGTGTGCGCGTCTGTGCGCGCCGTTGTTGCGTGTGCGTGCGCGCCACGCATGAAGAAGAAACCGGTGGCATCCAAACAGGAAATATCCCCTTCCCCTCGGCTCCGCGGATGTGACAGTCACAGTAGCAGCCAACAGCTCGGCTCACCATAACCCAGGGTGACATATGCCTTATAATGGAAATGCGGTGTACCAGCGAGGAACTAATATACACTCGCGAGGGCATACAAGTACATGTATGCAAACTGACATGCATATGCATACCCAGAGCAGCGGATGAGGGGATAAACAGATGATTTTTTTGCTGCCTTCCACCGCCGATCTTTACATAAATACACGCTTTTCTGTCCGGTGAGGACTAAATGCATGAAAGCAGCAATTCCAGGCTACTTTAATGTGAAATGACAGGCTTCCAGGCAGCTCTTAGAAGCCAAAATAGTCTTTTTTTTTTTTTTTTTGCTCCAGCGGGGATGTTCAATGCTAGCAGGACGCTCGCTTTGCTATGTATATATAGTTCATTATCGCACACAACCTTGAGCTCCCTGCCAGTGTTTCGCCCGCCTCCCGTCCAGGAGTCACGCACACAGATCCAGGCCCTTTAGTCCATCGCTAACCAGCTACTTGTTGCTTTAACATTTTACATTTGCATGTCTGTGTGCGCTAACCTTGCGACGGTAAAATGTTAAATTATTTGTACCGAACGTTGGCAGTTTGCCTGGCGACTCTCCCGCTAACCTGACCAGACTCCTAACTGTGTTTGCTCTCAGTAACAGACGCCGGCTTCAATGCCAAGTCCTGGGCATTAATTGCGGTAATAACGAGTGAGACGTAGCTCTTTTAACACGTAGCTGTCAAAGTTACAGGTTTAAAAAGATACACAAAAAGCCAATGAAGCCAAAAAAGATCAATCAAATAAAACCCTGTGACATATCTTCACCTAAACACAACAACAGGCATTGGATGCTCTTCCTCTCCTCCTCTTCAAGGTGATGAAGGGATGCAGGCTGACTGAGCACATAGTAGCTTCTGTCCACATTTACCTCATGAACGCCAGCGTGTCACTTCCACCAGCAGCCGTACACCACCAAAACAAAACAGAGGCCGGTTTATGTTTGACACCGACATCCTGAAGAACGATCCCTGCAGTCATGAAATGCTTTTTGTTCATTTTATGCAAATGTGAGGGCAACACTCATTTTGTGTTTCCTGTTCACACCACAGTACTGCTTTTTAGGGTCATCATCACAACCTCATTAATAAAAAAAAACCTCCTCTTCGTTTGACAGACAGCTCCGTCTCTGTCTAAAGGGCAGCTCCCAACAAAATTTAAGTGTGTGTGTGTGTGTGTGTGTGTGTGTGTGTGTGTGTGTGTGTGTGTGTGTGTGTGTGTGTGTGTGTGTGTGTGTGTGTGTAATTTTTTTTGTAGAAGGTAGAAGTGAATGGGCCAAAAGTCCAATTATTTCAGAACACGCTGTAGTAATATTCAAACTAGACACGCGTTTTAGTCTGGATTAGGGAAAAAGTGCGCCGAACATCAATGCAGCCGAATGAACTGCACGCTGTAGAAATACAGCTCCTAGTTGAGGGTATGTAGCTGTGTCAGCTGCACCATGTTCCTGACATGCTCCATTGGTGACCACTGCAGATCGCAACGTCGGCTGAACCGTCGGGCTACGGAGGCCTTTTAGCATCTGCAGTAGTGTTAAATGTAAATAATTAAGACAATGGAGGTTCAGGTTAATGGCTGAACTCTGCGTGACCTCTGATTCACACTATCCATTCCGTCCAGCGCCTTAATTAATATGTGATGGCAGTGTGATGTAGAAGCATTTCTGGCCAAATAAAGTGTTTGGTTCATCTTCCTGTCAGTGTTTGACTCATTATGTTGTACCTAAACCTTTTACAGTACTTCCTGCTATCGGCCAGATATTACTTTCAATTCATGCTTATAGAAGCACATGTTTTTTTTTCTCATATATTCCTACTTTGACTGGTCTACTCTTACAGAACAAAGGAATTAAAGTGTAAAAGCTTTTGCCCTATACGGTTACAATACAGTGGGGTTTTTTTTGTAAATCAATTTTTGGACCATTTAGAGGAACAACTGCATCCAAGTGCTTAAAATGTCATTTAAATCCATCTTGCATTTAGCTTCGTTGAGAGAATCAATGTGCATCTCCTCTTTTTTGGCAGTTTGCTGTGAACATCTAAGTCTCCATTACATTCTGTATCATGGCGAACTCCTACTATTGACCTGAGGGGGGAGTAAAGAAGCCTCGTGGCCCGCGTTGGTACAGTGCAACCCTAGCGTACGGCCGATTTCAACAAGACGCCCGCTTCCCACACGCAAACCGGCTGAACTGGACCAAAGCCTTCACCTCCGCGCTCGGAATCTCACGATGGGCCGTTACACAGTGCACCTGTAAGGAACGGACGCGTTCACCTCCGTTTGAGCGGCGTCCGTGTCTTCGCGTATTGACTGCGAAAGCGAATTTCCTCTCGGAGGATAATAAAGTATCTGTCCGCTTTATTGAGGTGCAGGGTTGGTCTGCCTTTGTCAATAATATTCGTGTAGATGTGTTTTCTCGGCTATATTGCAGCACCAGGGACTAGTCAATATCCCACAACGCACCTCTGACCCATGGGCAAGCCTTCCTCGCGCTCCTCTTCAACTTCCGATGGAGATTGATTTTCTAGCAACTCTCGCTCATATATAAATGTGGCAATTGAGGCAAAGTGAACCTTTTTTAAGTATTTTAAGTACAGATCAGGCGCCTTGACTATTTAATAAATGAAAGGAAGATACTGTATTATCTCACAGCTTCAACAGACCCAAAAAGCAACGTGACATCCTACAGAAAACCAAGGAGGAGAGTCTGTTGTCAGTGTTATTGTTCTACCAATCGCAGTGTAAGTGTGAAGAGTGTTACACCATGGATACATGATACGTTAGGTGCTACTGTGGGGTGAAAGTGTATGCGTGTGTGCGTGCGTGCCACTGAGCCAAGGCAGTATCTAGGTCTGCGTGATGAATCTGTTTCGTGGCAAGCGAGGTGCCGCGAGCAGCATGCCGTCTGTTAATTCACATACACCGCGGGTGGTTCGAGTCTGCGGCTGATGATACTGGGAGGTGTTGCGAGGAGAAGCGGGCGGAGGAGAGGCAAGAGATGACAAATGAACAAAAGCTATGTGCAGGGATGATCCCTGATGTCAAGCAGTGGAAAAACAAATTTTTAACTCCCTGACATCCACGGCTCCCTCGTCGCCGCATCCGAGTAAATAATTACACACACACACACACACACACACACACACACACACACACACACACACACACACACACACACACACAAGCGCGCACGTGCAGGTAGAAGCCCACAACTTGGAAATTGAACATCGCAGCATGAAAAAAAAAAAAAGTAAATCGGCCTTATATAAAAAAATCTATCAGCCCAACGTGCTGGAGTGTAAAGCTCCTCCGTGCTTGTATAAGTAAAATTAGCTGGAGCAGCAGTCTCAGCTGGAGAGGTTTTGATCTCTGAGCCATCATGTCTTCATTAAAGTATTAACTGATGATTGGAGCGCCACCAATCAGGCTTGTTTACTTCGCCGGCGATTATGGCTCACGTTGCGTGCACACAATCATAATCTTCATCTGTTCGACAACCTTCCCACGCGGAGACACCTATGCGTCTCTGCGCATTAACGTATAGAACCCCCCCCCCCCCCCCCCCCCCCCCCCCCCTTCACTGGAAGCCCCCCCCCTCGCTGCCTCTGCCCAAACGGTCGTGCATCACCCCCGCGTTCATTCCACTAATGCAGCATACAGCTGCACATACATTTGATACATCACCCGTCTCACCCGCTGGCTGCCCTCGCTCCTTCTTCACCCCCCCTCCCCCCCTTTTCCCCTCCCTCAGCCTCGGATATCATTTGGCTAAGGCACTCCAGATGTAAACAGCTCTCACATAAACCCTGCCCCTCAGGATCGCGCGTCCCTCGGCCGCGAACACAAAATGATGGGGTTGGTCCGAACAAAGATTTATATTTAGTCGCTATTTGGATAACTTTGTGCTGTACAGCTCCAAAGCTGGTTTATAGCCGCTGCCACCTCTCTTGTTTTCTCTCCTGTAAAGCAGAAGGAAAAGATACTGCTCCATCACCCGCAACGCATAAATCAGGCATGAAAACATAATGGTGAGGATTTGACTGAGGGCAACCGGGGGCAAGGACAGACATATGAGATATTACTGCTTTTCATTCATCTTCCCTCCGTTTCCTCCAGTCTGTCTGTGTGCTGACCCATCTTTGGTGCTGACCCAAAAAAAGGAAAAAGAAGCCCGCATCCGCCTATCGTCAGCCGCATCCACCATTATCTGAGTCTCACTCTGCGGCTACGAGGAGGCTCGGCTCGCGCTTCCCTGAGGTGATCATCTCTCAACACGTCTCGCAGCCCGAACTCATTTCTGCTGCTCGCCCCCCCCAGATCGGCCCAAGATCTGGGCAGCGGCTGCTCCTTTTATTCCACAATGGACAAGAAAAGCAATAGGTGTGTAGGTCTATAGGTGGAGAACTCACGAAGTGGTGGTATCACAACAATTAATGTTGTTAATGCTAAAACTTTTCCACTTCTAACTTTCAAAATAAAACACCTTTCATAATGTGCCATACTGTATATATGTATTCAATCATAAATCTGCCAGTGCTGTTGTCACAAACTATTATGGTTGATGTAGGAGAGGAAGACTTGACGTAGCAGCAGGAGATACTGTACAGTACAAGGTAGAAGGTTTTACCTTCTGGGACTCGAGCAAGAGTCTGGCAATATTTCAACAAGCGCACGATCAAAGCAATGCTTATACAAAGGTTACACTACATAAACACAGGCCGAGTAAAATCCAGCCACTCATGGTACGACCACGTCCAGCACCTCCTCGTTTACTGTACTTCAATTTGATTATCTCCTTTTATTTCCTGCCTTCCTCGTCTTAATGATCGCCGGCTTTATTACGCTGCTCCTCGCAGTCATGATTCATGTTGAGCTAAACCTCTGTTTGCAATTATGCTATCAGCCAACGCGTACAAAGAGAGAAAAAGAAACATTCTAGCAATCTTTAGTGTAAGGATTTGCTTGAATTTGCTCTTTTGTTGTACGTCTTACTATTCTGTTCCGGGCCTGTGTCTGTGCTGTTGGCCACAGCGTGCACCGGATGCCTCCACCTTGGCCCGACTTGCCGCACCGGCTGGTGTTGATCTAATTCTGCTGGTACACACATAGGAATAAACATCTGTTTGGAGCAAAATGCGCTCATACATGAATACAAAGTGCAATTGGAAACACTTAGGTCCACACAAATAAAGTGTGCGTAACCGCACACGCACACACACACACACACACACACACACACACACACACACACACACACACACACACACACACACACACACACACTGATCCCGCTCGCCTACACTCACACACTCTATCTGGAAATGGCATTGAGCATCTGTTTGGACAGCGCATTCAGTTCTGCGAAACATTGGCAAGAACCTTGCACTGGCCATGAGAAGCTTTTGTCCTGCAGCAGGGTGACCGGGTGACCGAGCAGCGATCCAATTGTCTACTCGCCTCACCCACGCCCACACACACGCGCACGCACGCACGCACGCACGCACACACACACACACACACACACACACACCGCCACCACCCTCCACCCTTCCCCATGACGCCACCACTCTCGTTTCCCAGGCTGCCCATAAAATGCACTTCCATTTAGCAACATTCTGAAGCATTTTAAGAAGCTATTTATTTAACAGCATGATTATCTATCTGATGTTAGGGCGATCTATCTCGCAAAGTGAGCCAGTGCGCTATTAACGTCCTCCACTCTGGAACAGGTGCCAGCTGTTCAGAGGACACACAAAAAAAGGAAAAAAGTCTATTTGATCTATTTGTGATTTTTTTTCTTTCCTTATATAGACGTTGCAGTTCCTGCCACAGCCCTGCTGCATATCAATGAATCTTAAGCACAGGGAGGAAGTGGTCAATCAAACGTGCTGTGATGGGCACCGGTGGGCACGCAGATACACAAAAGGCTAAAAATAAGCGGCAGTCCGCTTGGAAGCGAGTGGCCTTGGGGTAATTCCGTATTTTAAATATGAAGGTGATGTCTTGTGCCAATCTGTCATGTCTCATCTTAACAAATGTATCTCTTCGGGGAGCGCCGGTTTAGCATTTAGCATGTGCATACATCAAATCAATGTCACTTGACAAAAGCACCCCATTTGTATTGCTGACAGCCTGGCTGGGGCCGCGGAGCGTGAGTCTGCACCGCCGCCGCGTGCACGCGTGCACGCGTGCACAGGCGGGAGGAGGGGGAAGCAGACAGTGACAGAAACACAGGGAAATAAACAGAAACGTACGAGGGCGGGGGGTCGAAGGCAGAGCCACTAAAGCCAGGGCCCGGAGGAGTTCTCAGTTATTTACATATACACACGCTGGTCACCCCAGATCCCTGCTCTCATCAAGAGAAACCAATTAAAACTCTCATCATTTCATGTTTACTTTAATTACTGTAACAATTAATGGCTTTTCCAAAGTCCTATTGTGGCTTTTTTCAATTAAAAGCTGTCGGTGACAAAGGCTCTGATTTATCCAATCCTATAAATCATACAGACAATTCTCCAGCGAGCAGAAGAAGTCCATCCCAGGGTGCGGTGAATGAGTGAAATAGGCTCATACATCACTGTTTTGGGTTTGTGTTTTTCATTTTTTCCTCCCATGCTTTGGCTCAGGCAGGACTGGGTTGATAACATGTGGACGGACTCTACCGTAAACGGAGTGGCGTCGTTACTGTATGTCCACGCACGACCAGCAGCGCTCCTACTGGTCAGCAGATTGTTGGGTGAGACCCAGTGGACCATTAGCCGTCCGCGGCTGCCAGGCCGGAGAGCCGATAATGACAGGTGGTGCACGCGCCCCGGAGGTCTGACAGGCTCAGGGCACCGTGCCATGTGACGACAGCCTCTACTACTGGCACCGGCGCTGCGATGGCAGCCTCTAACGGTGGCGCCGCGGCAGCAGAAGCGTCCCTGGCAGCATCACGGCGGAGGAACGGCCATTACCGCGAGCAGTTAAACTAAAATGGCAGCGATCGCTCCTGCCGGGGAGACCGCGCCGCTGTCATTACCGTCGGCGGCGTCCTCCTGGCAAATGCATTCAAATCCCCCACGCAGGCTCAGATGACAATCCTGATTATAAGATTAACAATGAACCTGTAGGTTTGTTATTCAGATGAGGGTGTTCTTTTTTTTTTCCGTGCGCAGCAGAAGCGACGGGTCCCATTCACGCACACGGAGGATGTTATTGTGCAGGACATAAAGGTCTTGATTTGCTTACTTCTCTTCTCCTTTCTCCATCATTGTTCAATTAGACTTCCTAGCTGGCCATTCAGAAAAGCCAGGGCCCCGCTCAGGGACACTTCAGGTAAACAAAACAAACTAACAAAAAGAAGCCACATATTTCTATTTTGAAAATATTTCATTTCCTCCTCTCTCCTTTTTTTCTATCCAGCTGTGTTGTGGCTGCTTTTTCTCCCACCTCTGACCCCTCACAACACAAACAACAGCGGTAGCATGTGTGGGCATCTCAGCGCGGGCCCCCCCGAGTCCTCCCCCCCCTCCCCCCCAGCGTACAACACTCTGATTCCCACTAATCTCTCGGCACACTCTCAGGGCTCTTGTTCCTTTCCGCCGCGAGCTCATTCATGTGCCACTCACCGCGCTCTCTGCTCATTTTAACACGCCAACAATGCAGCGAGCCCGAAATAGTCCGGAGCGCGGTTATTTGGCTATTTATTAAAACAAAATGCGTTCGGCCCTCACCTCCTCTGCCGCGTAGGTGACGGCTGTGTGGCCGCTTATTAAAATGGCAAGTGGCGGCTGGGATCTGTGATGTTCCCATCACGCGGTTTATGTATACAGACAGCCTGTAGGCAGCCAGTGGACAGCGTGAGATGAAAGCTTTGTATGGCTGATGTTCTGATTTGATGACTGTTGCCATGGCAGCGAGATGAGAATGAAGAAGGGGTGTAAGCATCCACAGAGAGAGAGAGCGAGAGAGGGAAAACGATTCGTCTCTGTGCAGCTCTCTCCTTCCCTTAAACACACACATGGACGCTCATCCCTAACCCCCCATTAACCAGCAGTACAGTCCAGTAGGTGTTCCTTTGGATCAGTGAGCTATAAAGGTCCATCATTAGGACAACAGGGTGGGGTCCACCACTCTGACAGCTTGTCAGGAACACAACCCTGCATGGCTAACTATGTGATGAGACGGCTATTAAAGGAGAGGGAACCACACGACTGCACTGTTGCTATAATAAGGCACCTGGTGGATTCATGGGAGCTCTTCAGCCTCTGCTGGACGGCTGAATGGGCGGTTCAATAAAAACGGTTTCTGGCTCCAGCGGACGTGTTTATAGCGTTTCCTCTGGCCAAGCACAGCACCAGGGTTAAGTTGATCATCTCTCACTCCGGTAAAATAGCCAGGGGAGCCGGTGTACCACTAGATCAACTCTACAACTTAAAGACCCTAAACGTTACAGCTCAGATGATCGATATGGCACTGAGCAATGTTCTTTACGAGCTAATAGACAAATCCATTCCCGCAAAACCCCTTGGGCCCTGGGGAAGGCAGGAGGGGAGTTAGAGTATGCGACTGTTTGCCTGGTGTTACCACTTAGGCCTCTGGCCGCCTCCGAGCTTCCAGGAGACACGAGGATGCGGCGGCTGTGTTGGTGCGTGTGGTTGTTTTGGCACACGTGCGGATCTCTGAGGGAACATTGTCGATCGCGTTGTGTTATCGCGGGCCGCCGAGCTGCCAAGAGGAGATTTGGGCCGTCCGACATGAGAAAGAAGCGAAACATATACAACACGCTTATTCACGTTGCTTAAATGCTCTTATCTGACACTGACGGATACTGGTGGATTACATGAAACATTCGCAATTCCCTCACTGTCTAATTAAAAGTCCAAATTGCCTGATACGTGTCAGAATTGCATCACAAAGCGGCGCGATCCTGAAAAATCTGATTCCCATCTGAAATGTAATTCCGTGTAACACCTGTTGCTATTTCACCAGGTTCCATCAGTTTATTGAAACGGCCTTTCAACAAAGAGGCGAACTACAAAAGGTATCAGGCGCTTCATCAGAGCAGGCCTGAGGAGCGTGTGCCCAGCGTCCGGTGTCACGTCTTCACCTGCCGTCGCGCCCGTCCCTCCGTCCGCTCCGCGCACTCGCTCATTAAACCGCGAGGTCAGTTCGGCGCTCCGCTCTCCCGCCCTTTTGGTCTCGAGGCGCTCAGCACTTACTCCGACGCGGCTCGACCAAACTTGACCGCAGAAACTTTTGCACATCATTACAAGAAGGAAGAAAAAAAGAATTAATGGGCTGTGTTTATGAAGGATACGAGGGCTTTCTGTGACTTTGCAAGGTCCCCGGAGCCCTTGAACAGCCTAGTTCACAGCCGACATGTTGGCTTTATGTGTAAGGTAACATTCATGCTTGTCTTATTTCAAGGCAAGGACAACAGCTCCACTGTAAAAACGCATGTAATGACTTTATTTGACTAATGGCAGCAATCTATTTGGAGGTAATATGGCTCATTTAGCGTTGGTGAATTTAAACCTAGCAGGCATCCACTCTGTACAAAAACACTCCAATTCAGAATAGAAAACATTAATTTCCCTTATTGAATTTTTTTCGTACACTATATTTTTGATTGAACAATTTATTACTTTCACTGCCGAAGATATTAAATTTCTGACAGAACAAATATGGAATTGTAGTCAGCAGAAACATTTTAGTCTATCCCGAGGATCTACACTTTTTTTGGCACAGTCATGGCCGACACATTTATAACTACACACACACACACACACACACACACACACACACACACACACACACACACACACACACACACACACACACACACACACACACACACACACACACACACACACACACACACAGGGACTAAACAATACGGTGAAGAGCCTTCAGTGAAGTCTTTACCAGTCCAAGTATTTTCAATTTCAAGCCCTCTACATTAGAAAATAATAAAATAAACAATTTTGAAGATTTGGGAACCAAGTATTTGTTTGGCAATTTTCCCATCCGCCCTGGACAACTCCACATTTACAACATGCCTATTTTACACGCGCACAAACAAAGACGTGAACACACTTAGCTTTAGAAATTAAATTCAAGAGGAAAAAGCTGTCAAGTGTAAATAAATTCATGTCTGATGAAAATTATTAACAAGGCCTTGCATTCGTGGTGAAATTGACTTTGTCTCCATTGAGTGTTAGATCACGCCAGCCTTAATATTCATTTTGCCACATCCTGCTTTGGAATATTCATCTTCTATCAGTATTTTAAATAGAGAATAAAGATGATACCAAATAAAAGCCGAATGCGAACCTACATTTTGATTTGTTTCCACCCGTCGGACGCTGCTTTATGCTCCTGTCACCGTGGTATCGGCGCAGCAGTAAAACAGTGTCAGGTCAACAGATGTGAGCTGACGAGGGAACGGATCCTTTCTGGAGCTTGTTTTTCACGAGCCCCCGCTACTATTTTCACCCGGCTTGATTGCTACCTCTCTAAATGTTTGAGGCAATTTGAAAATCCATTTTCTTCCAGCCATTATCTGCAGTGTACGGAGGAAATTGGACACTCAGACCTTTCTAGTGTATTAATTTAGCGCTGTGATCAGACAGTTACGAGGGAGTTGTCAAGTTTTTAAAAAGTAATGGACGTCCCGCGGCCAATCAGAGCCGAGTGCTTGCTCAGCCCGTGGTAATTACACAGATATTTGCATTTTAGCGCGGAAAGTTATCTGCCGTAACGAGCGATAGAGTCTGTTTGCAGGTGCCTCGGAAGCCTTTCCGCTCGGGATGGAGGACGTAGGAGAAGTGCGGCGATGTACGACCAGGAGGCGCGCCAACGTGTCAATCGCGAAAGCAGAGGGGGAAAGATAAAGCTAAAGAAGACAGACAATAGGCTGGAGTAAATCTGCAACTGATTAAACTAATGAAAAAGTGGTCAATTAATTAGCATCTCATTATAGGACAGTGTTGTAACCCAGATAATTCAGCTAATATAGTTTTTTTTATCATTCCACACTGCAGTAATTCAGAAGATTGACACCGAATCTATGCGCTCCGGCTCCTCTTCTCATCTCGCTCCCTCTCTTAACATTTACATAGTCCATACAAACAGAAAGAAAGAGCAGCAATATGAAAAATTTATACGCTGAATAGGACTCGTTCAGCGGCCTCGTTCAAAAAAGTGTTCGCGCAAGTGGAAATTATCTTTAAAGGCGAACGGGCCCGTTATATAAATTCACTGCGAATCTTATGTCTGATTATTTGTTTCGGTTTAACATTCGCGGCACGTGTGAGGTTCCCTAACCCCCCTTTTGTTTATGTTAATAAGCTAATGATTGTGCCATTGATTTGAACAGCTTTTTAGTCAGGTCCGGTGACTGGTGACAAATCGTTTAACTGTTGCTGCGAAATGTAAAAGTTTTCATTTGAAAGCGGCATTGCTGCAGCTCTCGCCCGTCAAATGTGTATTTGATTTAAGCGTGATCGTTTGTGTTTGCTGGTTTGTTTGTCGTTGGGGTGGATGTAGGGCCTGCGCAAACCTCCCGTGTGAGGTCAGAGGGCGAAAGCATCCATAAGATATTGCTTCTCGGCCCACAGCGCATCTCCCTCTGCAATAACGCATCCACAAGGTCGCGTCCGAATCAAACCTCACGTCCCCTCAACCCTTTGTTTATCCCTCGCTGCACAAGCGCAGCCCTGGTTCGGAGCAGCGCGTTTGCATAGGTGTGCATTCCACAGCGGGTGTGTGTGTGTGTGTGTGTGTGTGTGTGTGTGTGTGTGTGTGTGTGTGTGTGTGTGTGAGTCAGCAGTAAACTCTAGCTGAACCGCTACTTTGTCTTTTTACTGCCAATCTTCCCCGTTCCGTCCGGGCCCTGACGACAATTTGCGGCGTTGATGTTTTGCTAAGTTTGTCAGCAGGTCTGACTGGTGCCTGCAGCCTTCCTCCGGGGAGGTATCACCGTCGGACGCGCGCCCCCGCCGCCGCCGCCGCACGTACACGCACATGAAAGCCGGCGCAGGCGGACGGACGTCTGCACAAATGTGGCTTCGCTCACGAGACGGATCTCTTTATACTCCTCCCTTTCTCACTCCATCGTTCCCTCGGTTTCTATTTTCCCACACATACGTACACACTCGCTAAATTGACTTGTCAGCTTCAATCAAACCAGGAACAAAAGAATTCCTGCCAGTTTGAAGCTGACATTATTAATAGGTTTGGGAGGGGGCGAGCTCTGAAGACAAAGGGAGTGCAAGGTCGGGCCGACTTAAAATGCACTTTCATTTTGGCAGGGATGTTAGCGTTTTGATTCCCGGCCTTTTTTACGCCAACATCTCTTTCCGCGAGTGGCTCTAACTTTCATTATCGCCGGGAACAGGGGGGCGTGCGGGACTTTGTTGTGCTGATGGAGAGAAATGTGACATCCATAATGCATTTCCTATTAGAGGATGCCACGCATGGACACACCTGGCCACGTGTCAGAGGGAGACGGACAGGAAGGAGGATGAGAATTAATGGGGTGCCGGCGAAGGGGGGGCGGCGTTGCCAAGTAAAGGATATGAGTGCAGGGAAAAAAGAGAGAACACAAACAAACATGGAGGCAGAGGGAGCGGAGTGAGAGTGAGGGTTGCGAGAGCTAGAGGACATATGTGACATATGAAATCCAGACATAAAGCAGCTTTCCTGGTGCACTGTAGCAGTAAAGCTAAACGCTTTGAACATTCAAATCCCCTTCTCTCACTTCTGCAACTTCATCCATCCTCCTCCTCCTCTGTTGCGTGCCCACCTGCACCCCCCCCCCACACACACTCTTTTCATTCTGACCCTGGCTGAAGACGACCTCCCTCATCTCAAATGGTAATAACTTCGGTCCGTGTGCACGCGACCGTCGCAAATTGATTAGCGTGTAAATGCGCTCCCTCGCCGCCTCCCCTCTTCCGCTGTGCCCTGTTTTTTTTTTGCGCAAGCCTGACTCCGTGTCCAATCCGGCTGTCATTAAACAGCACCCCTGGGTCTACTCCCAAACATAAACAGGCACATCCTGAACCCTCCTTTGCATTATCCCTCTCCTCCCCTGTCCACGTCTCCTCCTTTTCCCACCATCTTTGTCTCACACTCACTCAAAACCAGCTTCTCCTTCACCTGTTTTAACCTCAGCCACTCATTCCCTTTTATTCTCATTCTAATTATACCATTACATTACCATTTCTATTCTCTCATTAGCATTTTCGCTCTCCCTGTCTCTTATTCCCCCCCCCAATTCTCTCCTTTTTCCAGTTCCTCTATTTTGCGTTCACCCGTCCCTTTCTCAGCCGCTGAATGCGTTCCACCTTTTTTTGCGGCACATAAACAGACAGTGCCCTTGGGGACGGGTTGGAGAGCTCTGTCTTTGTTTGTGTGCACCTCTAACTAACTCTCCATCTGCAGGGAGCCCAGCCAAGCCCAGCAGTGCAAGACAGATAGCTGGCACCATCCCAGACTCTTCTCTAGTTGGCCCCATATCTTCACCCCCGCCTCTCAACTTCTCCTTCCTCCCAGGCTAAAGTCTTCCCACAGAGGCGGTTGTTAGCTGGCCTCAGGCAGCCAGTCAGGTGCTGTAGACACCCAACCCCTACAATTCCTTTTTCCTCCGAGCCTTATATCAAAACCTGCCTCAACAGTGGAAGGATACTCAATCATTTCCAAGCCATATGCCGTGGATGTTCATCATCGCACTTTCCTTAAGCTCCATCCTCAGCCAACCCGAGGTTCACCTCCAATATGAGCTCACTTCAGAGACTAAATAACCAATAGCACATTTCTGTATTTAGTCACATCAAAGAGCCTTCAAAGAGAGAGGAACCTAAGCATTAGCGTTAGTTCAAAAACTGAGTTTCAATCATGTAATTGCCCAAGGCTGTAACTTAAACCTTGAAAGAGTTATGTTTTATGCTTTTTTTCCTTCCCATTCATTGGCAATAAATTTCTCCTCTTTATAATAGGAAACTGCACCAATGCAAAAGGAAAATGCCGTAAAGGAGAAAAATACACAACTAGTCTGACAGACCGTGCACAAAATTGAACCATCAAAGGTGCACTACATTATCTGCTAGGCAAAAATTCTCCCGTGGGCATTTCTCACAGTGATGGAGAATCCCCCATGTGGAGCAGAACCAGAGGTCGTCTCGCTCACCGTTGTCGGGCTCCGACTTCCTGTCGTGCTCGGTGTCGGTGAGGGAGAGCGCGGAGTTGGCGCGGCTCGTCAGGCAGGAGCTCTGCTCGGACTTGAGGCCGCGCATCCACATGTGCTGCAGGCCGTGAGCCGGCGACGGGTCCACCTCCGGCTCCGTGTCCACGTCGGAGCCCACGCCCAGCGAGTAGCCACGGCCGTGGACGTGGGCGGCCGGTCCGGAGCACAGCGCCTCCTCGTCCTCCTCCTGATGCTGCTGCTGCTGCTGCTGCTGCTGTTGGTGGATGTGGTAGTCTGGGCTCCTCATCTGCCCGGCGTTACAGAAGTCTAGATCTACGGCCAGAGGGGAAGATAACAACAACAACAACGCATCAACGCTGCTGTGTGTTCCTATTTGCTAGGTTCTGGTTGAACAAGGCATTTACAAGCCCAACACATCCCCAACGAAGCCATGAGACACCCTGTTATTTGAGCTTATTAAAAGTATTACGGCAGACGTCCAAACCAAAACGTCACCTGTGATTTTTCTTAACCATTTGCAGTGAAGCTATATCCTGTCCAGGCTGCCTGATGTGTGTTATTGAGCTTGAGATGTATTGAACTGCTGCTCAAACACAGCGCTGATCTCATCTATATTCTCCTTGGTGGGGTGAAGAGATCAGATAAAGATCAAACCTTATTAATATTGACTCAGACTGAGGGAAAAATTGAGCCTCATATGCTTTCAGGTATTAGAACGCCCTCCAATCCCAAGCACCAACCCGTTATCTGAGAACATCAGATATACTGTGTTAGTCCTCTGGTTACACTTCAATTCAATTCAATTCAATTGAGCGCTACCTTTTTTTTCCTCCTGCAGAGGCAGTTGAGTAAATTTTCTTCCTCACCACCTGAGTTTGGTGTTTAGAATGTATAAGTGGAAGTGAAGGAACTGATGTAGTTTTAAAGACACAGAGGCATCAATAGGAATCTATACAGCTCCTGTACCAGACTCTGCTTAAGGTACAGGAAAGACAAGAAAGACTTCTTCTCCCTCTCACTTAGTACAGTTAATACGTGTGTTAGGTCAGATTGTCTGAACACAAACCGCAGTGTTTCAATAAAAGCCTCAGTCCTGTTGACCACTCCATTGACCAGCAGTGTGTCCTGCTGTGCCTGTGTGATGGGGTCAAGACCAACCGCGGCTCACCCACTGTTCTGCCGGAATTAAACCGGCGCAAGATTGGTCACTGCTGCACGCTTCTGTTTAGCTCAAATTGGCTGCAAGAGGGCAGTTCGGGAGCAAATAGGCTATTTCCCCGTCGCGACGAACACGGCTCGACTGTAAACCGCAAAAACACGTCATCCGGCGTTTTCATTTTGCTTCGAGACCTTAACAGGTGATTCGGGGAGAAAATCGCGTCTTTGAGCAGCATCTCATTTCCTGCGGTTACAGTTGGCCTGACTCATCCGTTCTATTTTCATGTTTTAACACTTGCTTTCAAGTGATCATCGGTGAAGAAATCAGAATGTCTGTCAAAACAGGCTGGGTCATAATTTCACTGTAATGCAGCCGTGGATGTAAACACGTCTAAATTCTGTTTACCCAAGGGTGTAATTACCACTTGTGGTGGCTCAATTACCAAGCGTGCAAAGACCCCGGACTTACAGGGATCCAGGAAGTGTGTCACATAGACTGCATTGAAAGAACTGAAAAGTGAATGTACAAAACTGAAGCACAACATCTACAAATGTGTGAACGAATGTGCCACATTAATATTAAGGGATGGTTTTGAATATTGTTTTTTCCTGGGTTGTGGCTAAAACCTTCACCATCAGTCGAGTTCAGTCTTTAATACACTTGAATTGAAACATATGTGAGTGAGGTAAACACACTTGACAGATGTACGTCAATGATTAAATAGATTTTTACATATACTCAAGTAAGTCCACGCGGCTTCTCTTGAATAATTCAAACGCCTATACTGTAACTTTTTTCCGCCTTTGTAAACAAAATGTTAAAAAGTGCAATTTAAGTCGTTCGAGTTAATTAAAAGGCACACCAGCTATGGATGCGGCGGCAAATTTATCTATCTGAGGGGAAACGTAGAGCGGAGGAAGGTAAAAAAAAAGGTGGGATTAAATGGACAGAGAGGAATCTGTGATATTAGGGAAAATAAACAGCTAGGTGAGGAGAGGCGAAGAAAGTAGGGAGGGGAGAGCAACAAGCCGCAGTTTAAAAGATGAGGGGAGGTATGAAGAACATGGGTGGGGAATAGGAGGAAAAATGAGTTGGCTGATCCTTGTCAGGAACACTGTAATCCATTAAAAACGTCACTGGAGGCTACGTCCCCCCTTAACAGTTGGTTACTTAGGTAGGGTATACTATATATAACTCTCTTGCCAAAAGATGAACAGATGTGCTTCGCAGAACCGGCTGCCATTGACATTTCAAAGGCTGCTTTGGGGGGTCTTTTACACCTCGCCATATGACACTGGAGGCGGGAGTTGCTGTTCGCCGCGGCAGCAGAGAAGCTGGGCGGCCGCCGAGGACGGCACGAGCTCCTCGACGACACGACGACGTTATCGTCGACGCTACGCTAACGAATAGCCATCGATAGCGTCGTGCGCGGCGGCCGACGCGATAGGACAAAATCCATAGCGGGGGGGCATTAGCGAGAATCCCCGCGGCCGCCGTGACTGGCTAATGTCGCTTGTTAGCATCGCGGCTAAGTGATGCGGAGTTGCGGCGGGCCGGGTGTCTATTGATCACGACGGACCCCGCTCACCCGCCTCCTCCTGATGAAGTGCGGCTCCTCTCTTAGCGACGCACACGACCTGCATAAAGGCCATCCATCACCGCGCGTGCTGGCCCACTCCCCCCCCCCCCCCCCCCCCCCCCCCCCCCCCCCCCCCGCCACCGGCAGGGAGGACTTTTTCGGCGTGTACGTGTCAGTGAGCGTCTGTACATGTGTCTGTATCTGTGAGTGTGTAATGAAGGCTGGTGTTCCACCCCAGGTGAGGCCACAAAGGTTTGGGGTTGACCTAGTTTAGCTGTGGGAGAGAAATATCACCTCCATGGAGAAGAGGTAATTGCCTGCCTCTGACTGTCCTTCTGGCTCATTGTGGGCTGTAATAGGTAATTCACATAGGCCCTTTTAAAGTCCTCCGTGTGTGCGTATGCTCCTGTGTGCGTGTCTGCGCACGCGTGTGTCTGCCTTTCAAAGCTGGTATTTATTTGCCATCGAATCCTCAGCCGTGCAGCTGAGCGACCCGTGTTTACTGGGCAAATCCCCCCGAGCGCGGCACCGCACTGTACCTGGCTTGGTTTGGCTGTAGTTGCTCTGCCGCTCCCGGTGCGATCCCAGGGTGAGGCGCAGCTCGTGCGTGTAGTCGGGCAGGGTTTCCCGCGAGGTGTAGGAGCGGTGGTGGGCGCGTCCGTCCTCGCTCTCGTCGGACGAGCTGGTGTAGGACATCTCCATTTCATGGTGGCCCTTAGACAACGGCTGGTAAGGTTTGCTGTCCATCTCCTCCATGGCTCGAAGGGCTCCGCTTAGTCAGTCAGCACGGCCACGGCACAGAGCACAGAGTCTGGGAAGGCAAGGGGGGAGAACGGGTGAGGACAGCCGGGGAGGGAGAAGGATAGGCCATGGGAGGAAAATGAAGGGATTCAACACACAGAGCGGAGGAGGAAAAATAGCACAAGGAGTCTGTTATCGAGCATAGAGGAACAATATTGCAACATCTGCTCGTTCCAATTACAGCAGCCATTCATAAACACTATTTGGCTTCTTTCATATTTCACACCAAAGGTTACTTCCAAATCAATAAACTCAGCTGGGACTGCGGTGGCGGCCATTACGTCCCCACGCATTTGAAGGAAAACTCAAGCGCGTCCCTTACGTCTGTCAGATGCGCTTTCGTCTTCCTTCCTCCAGCCACCGGACGCTTTATCTCCCCATCGCAGACAAGCATCAACAACCTTGCAGCTGTGCCTCACGTCTGTCACTCTCATTAAACACTGTGACTCACGAGATTCCAAAGTAATCGTGAATCTGTACGAGACACCATCTTTACAGTGTCGTTGCCCTCCCTAATGGAGTAATGATAAATCAAGCCTTTCAGCTCCAGTCAGCTCAGATCCTCGTCTTCTTCTCTCAGCCACATCACAATCTGCTTCTGATAACGTCCGAGGCAATATGCTTATGCCGTCACCCGCTAATGATTGATCGGGACTATGATTACAGCACAGAAGAAGTGATTAGAAAATACTTCATTCATATTAGTTCTCTTTCACTGTGCCCTGCCCGAGGCCTTTCCAGCCTATTTCCTGCAGATATAAAGCTTCTAAATGGAGCTTGAGAGGGTCATTGCTCATAGAGACAAAGTGCTATGGTATTGACCTCTTCAGGGAGTCCTGTAGTCCATATATCAAAGCCATTAGAGCGTGCCTGCTCAATACCTCAGAGATCTGCAGCACAGGGTGATCACCACTAGTCTGATACAAGTTTACAGCTGACCTTTCCACCAGTGCTGTAATGCTTTTATTCCACCTGAAAGAGTCCTTCCTCTGGCCTCGCACTCACCCTCGTCGTTGGCCGCGTCCGTGGCCGCTTTGCATGCACGCATGCGGACCGCCGGCTGACCCCTGATGGGAAGCAGTCCCCCCAAACACACACACACGCGCGCGCTAACCTCGACTTTGCGGACGCTACGATAGCGCGGAGGAGCTACAAAAGCCCCACGCTTCCGCGCACGTCCGCTGTTTTCGCTTCACGACGACACGACGCACAACAGCTCCTTTAAGAGACACGCTGTGCATCCAATTACGGCCGGATGAGGCAGCCCGCTGCGAGCGCGCGAGCACGCTCCCGCGGCTTCCCCCGCAATCACGGTCCCTTTCATTTTGACTGGCAGGACTTATTGCGGGGAATCAAAGCCTGCTATTATCTCAGCTGCCCTGTCAGAACGGGATTGACTGGTGTCACCTTCTCTCTGGTGCGGTGAGGAGCGCGTATACGTTACCCCGTGAGCTCTGAGCTTGCTGCAGGCACTGGCTGCCGTCTGTCTCTACATAGGCTCTTTGTCCCGTTTCATGTCTGCCACACACTTACACGCAAGAATGAAAGCATGCGATCGCACATGGGAGCCCCATCTTGTCCCCCCCCCCCCTCGCTTCATGTGTGCGCACCAACAGCGACCGGGCGGCGAGCGCTTGGCTTCGTACACGCCGTCCCGCTTGTCTATCGACGTGCAGAGAGGTGATATAATGCCTAGTTTCCTCCCCAGCATCCCTCTCCTCGCTCGCCAGCCTCGGCTCCCTCTCCTCACTGCTCCTCCGCGCCTTCCGCCCTCCATGTCGTCCTCCGAGGCTCCTGCATTTAGAGAAGTAAGCCTGCTAGCGGGGGATATTCCTGCTAATTCTAGCTCACAGCGGGGCGCCCATTAGGGGGTTTGATTCTTGGGTTTGATGTCAAAACCTGGAGGTTGTTTCCTAGAGCCAAGCTCACTTCAAACAAGGCGTTCTGTAGGACAAGCCAGCATGTGCCACCTGAGCACAACGCCAGCGTTGCCGGAGAGCAACCTTCTCGGTGCGGGGCAGCGGCGCCATGGGTTCGAAAAACAAACAAGGGCACTGCTGGAAAGGTATTTGGATCATGGACTATTTGCGCACGCTCCGGTAAATTTTCAATGTCTTCACTACAAGTATTGTATCATCTCTCATCATTATTTTATGTGCATGTCGAGCACAAGACTACACAGTGGACCGTCAGATCCCTTAGGGAAGCTAACTAAGTGCTTAACGCACTGCGCTGTCAACGGCTAACAACAGATCTTAATCATGACCACGTGACGCCAAACAAGTGCATCTAAAATTCATGGACCTGGTGGTTTAATGTATCTGAAACGGCTCGGCACTTTTATGAGTATTTAACAGACAGACAAAGCGGCAACAACAACGCAGCAACAAAAGCGGTGGTTGATATTGTGAGTTTGTTTGCCGCAGAGACGAATGAGCCACCGCGCGCCGCGACGATGCACGCGTGTGTTATTGAGCGATTTTCTTTGGAATTCCATCCTAATCTATAATTCATCAGCGTGTGATGAACTCTTCCACTTGGTTTAAAATTAATACTAAGTGACAGCGCTGAGGAAACATATGCATCACATTACACTGTGAACTCCCCTCCTTCCCCGTCTCTCCTCCTCACCCACTGTAAACTCTGTTTTTCTTTCTATCCCTTATCACTCCCGTTCTTTTGCAAACACCCCCCCCCCCACACACACACACACTGGAGTGATAATCCACGACTACACAGTCGCAATAATATCTAATGGGACCCTTCACCCACTTGATCCCCTCCCATCCATTCATTTACTCGAACAGTGCTGCCATAGAGCAGGGGGCTGTTTTGGCAAATCTGCTTAGAGAAATGATAGAGGCTCGCATACAGAGCTGCTTTTAAACAGGATTTCCACCCCGAGCCATCTCCAGATGGGCGGCGTCCCGCATGACAACAACAACGCAAACGGCACGGCGGAGATCGAGGACCGCGAGGACAAGTCAAAACCGATTTATGCGCTCCTATCTTAAATGAATGCGCTGCAATCATGACAAACAGGAAGGGAGAGGATGCGAAATGGGAAAAAAAACAGAGGCGGAGAGAGGATTGGGGCCAGGCAGATGCAGAGAAATTGAGTTTCACATCGGTAAGTAAACAATGAGGATGGGGACAGCAGAGTGCCATCCAACAATATTAGCTCCTCAGATTATTGATACAGTATAATTCTCCCTCCATGCAGAGAAGGTCTTATTTTCATAACAGCCTGGAGACCCCCACCGAGTAGGGAGCTACTTTCTTTGTTAGCTCTGGCCTTTACACATTTCCAAGCAGCTTGTTTGCTCAGCGACAAGCTAATCCCGCTCACTAAACACGTCTCGCAAAGGCGCGGGAATGACGATGAGGAACCTTGAGGAACACGTTTGTGCCGGAGCGTGAGCTCGTCAGCGCGGCCGCGCCGAAGCGGAGCCATGGCGTTGTTTCGCGGGTTTTTCATTCTGTCTGAGGTTGTGATGGCTTAATCATCAGAAGGAGTGGAGGCGCAGTCTGTAGCTGCAAATGCAGATCCAGGCTACGGGTCCTACGGGAGTAAACAGAGAGCTGTCAGAGTGAGGTGCTTCTCCTGGAGTGAAAGCGTGTGTGTGTGTGTGTGTGTGTGTGTGTGTGTGTTTGTGTGTGTGTGTGTGTGTGTGTGTGTGTGTGTGTGTGTGTGTGTGTGTGTGTGTGTGTGTGTGTGCGAGCACGCGTGGAGAAAGGTGTGTTGTGGGAGCTAGGGTTTAAGAATCTATCTGCTCCATTCGTTAGCGCCAACACGGCTCCTCAGGCATATGACAGGGACACCTCGCAGAGAGGCCCAGTGGACCCCCTTCTCCTAAACCACCCCAAACACAACAAAGGGAGGAGGAGGGGGAGACGAATGGAGACCCGGGATAGAGAGAGTGATGGATAGATAATGAGAGATGGAGAGATTTCACAGCGGAATGGGTGGAGCTGAAGGATGGAGAGATTGCCAAGTGAGACATGGAGTGATAGAGGGTTTTAATTAGCGGATGAGGGCCCGGCTATCTGTGGGCGGCAGCAGCACTCTCGTCACGTAGTTGTGCTTTCATAGCTGACCAAGCCTGAAATCTCTCGCCGCTAATGCCGAGTTTACCGGCAGCACACGTCCTGTGGTGCGGTCACCCACACACAACACCGACACACGCGGGTCAGGACCTCCTCGCGTAACCTGCCATCGCCGATATGATCCGACGATGCAGCGCGATCAATGGCGGGTCGGACACGCGCTCGGCGCCCTTGTGCCCGCATGCACTCACACCGTTCACGCTAACGGACAAACAATGCACTCGAACGCCCACGCGCCGCAGAGCATCGGCGGCGCCTTCGCCGGCCTTTTCAAAGCAGGAACCTCGCTCTCTGTTCCCTCCGCGCCGTCGCTTTCTTCACCGGCTGCCTTCATTATTTCCTCACACGGTTGGTCCCAAGGTTAAGGCGCGCACGTACAAAGCGAGCCGTATAGGCGACGCCGCGGAGCCGGCCGGTTTGAGATCGCACCCACTCGTGTCAGGAAGGGAGAGCCGAGGCCGAGGAGCAGGAGGGAAAAGGGGTGTTTTGTGTGTCCAGTTGTGAGCGAGATCAGGCCTTGACAGGAGCTGTCAGGAGCCGGGAAGCCGTCCTGGACCATTTGACTATTTATAGTGGACATGGGTCAAATCCCACATCGGCTTTGCATGCCTGAGCACCGTGGAGAAATCCATAAGGTCCTACACTATTCATGCCCTGTGAATGTGGCCTAGAGCGAGGGAGCAGTTAAGCTTTAACTTTTCAAAGGCCGTTTTTATATCCCGACTGCACTTAAAACTTTTCTCCTTTCTTTCAGATCCCGACTAAGGTACGTCTTGTTTTTTTTTCTTTCTCACTGCTTCTTTCCCGACTACTGGTTTCTCTTCATGAAATCCACTTCTACTCCTTCTCTCTGATCTAGAGCCCACTGCTGAGTCCCAAGAAGGCTTAGCAGGAAATAAAAGACACAACAAGGGCGCGAATATGCAACGGCGCACAGACCCTGCACGTGCGTTCAGGGGCACACGGACCGTTGACCACAAATACAGCGGCTGAACTCCCAGGAGCAGGAGGCACCACCCAAAAACCATTTCATCAATACTCCTGACAAGGCAAAGCCTTATTCAACACATTTGATATTCCTCCTCCTTCGCAGGATAAATACATGTCACTGTCCTTCGTAGCAGGACTAAAAGGCTATTCCCACTAACTTGCTTTGCAAATAAAGCTTTGCATCAAGACTGACAACCTCCTAAGCTCTCGGCATCAGCCACTGCTTGGTAAAAAGCCTCTTTCGATAATGCATTTGACCGCTAAAACCTCCAACACTCGACGCCAGGCAAAGTGGCCGCATTACAGACACGGAATTAATTGATAAATCAGTGGCATTGATTGCCAAAATTGGATTTTGGTGATTAGCGCTTTCGACAGTATTTCCTGCACGTTGCCTTTATGAAGTTGTTGATTACAGAGAAATGAATGAAAGAGCATTAGCCCTGAAGAAGGGGGGGGGGGGGTGCAAAGATCCGCTGGTAGCTGTTGAGCAGCATTGCAGATTGATTTCTGAATGCTTAGTGGGCTAATCTTCCATCTACACCGTCCTAATGTGATGCTCGTCGTCTGGAAAACCTGCGGTGAGTGTTGAAAGAAGGGGAGGATTTCTGGCGCGAGCTTCTCACAGCCCCCCCCCTCCGCTCCCCGGATCCGTTCTCAACCCTCACCCTTCGCTCCCATTCGTCTGGCCCCTAGCAGGTGAAGGTCACAGACAGCATTCAGCAGAAAAAAAAGGCTTGCTGACAAAAAGAGGAAAGACTCACTCAGGACTAAACGGAGGTCCAGGTGATGATCTTTTGTGGGCTGATGAGACAGAGATATGTGGGAACGGATGCATTCCATCAGCCTGGTGTATAAACACACATAAATATACCACCCCTATGAAATGCCAAGCATTTTAGCAACCAAATGTTCTTTCCTGCTGCATGTGTGAGATGTACATGAGTGCGGAGAGCAAAGCATTTCCAGGATAAACTGTTTAGGTTTGAAATAAATAGCACATACTGTAAAATGTATTTGCAGTTAGGAGATGGCGGAGAGCACTTTTCTCTTCGATATGAGCTACTGTACGCTTTGATTTCCATTTATCCCGCGTCTTATTTTCCATCGCAGCCTCTTCTTTCTAGAGATTTGCCTGGCAAAACTGCATCGGGCGCGTCCCTTAACAATTTGCATTCCTCGTTTCGCGGCTTGTCAGACGAATCACTGCATCTTCTTAGCACTTTAAAGAAGACAAAAACGGGAATTTTCCAAACAATTCATTCTTCCTAGGCACAAAGAGGGAGGATCACGCTGAAAAATGGAGGATTTCTGGATTGTTGTATCTGGAGACAACACGTATTAGGTCTGCTTTGCTTGGAAATGGCTGCGCGCTCCTGCCTCGATTTTCTTGGACTAGATATTGGATGTTTCTTCGCTCGAATCACTTCTCTTTGTGCTGTTTGGCTTGACATTTTGGCTTGCGATCAGCAGACAATACGTGTCTCTGCTGTTAGAAGTCAATTTGGGAGATGATACACATACTTGAAATACGTCCCGGAGTTCATGGTGGATCAAGACTCATTCTGAAAGTGAACCTTAAACAACAAAAGCAACACGCGGAGGGGAAACCGCAACGCGATTGTGCTGTACTGTATTGTATAAAAACAGGGCTTCCAGCAGAGATGCATCAAGCACCGTTTTGGACCTATTCATCTTTTCTATGTGTTAATAATTCATGATCATCTAGAAAGTAGAGCTATGAATATTACTGATGATACACATGAGGCTATTTACCAGTCAGCAGGAAACAGATGAACTCGTTAAGAGCAGAGATGTACAGTAAAGCATCACAGTGCTTTATGTTGCTGAGTAAATCACCTCGCAGGCCCGCAACAAAGCTGCAGATGTGACTTATTCATATTAAGATATTAATCACGGCCCTTAGCAACGAACGCGCGCGTGTTCCGGGGGTTTCGCCGGGCGGTGACGTGCAGCAGGTGTGTGGTCAGCTCCCTTTAAATGGTTTGTTACAGTAGCTACTGACGCATCTGTGGATCAGGTGTCTTCAGGTGGATCGTGTGTTTGTTCCCTGAATGCCTGATACGTTTCCCTCGGTCCTTCCCACATAATTTCCCCCCGTATTGATTTAACTAAAGATGAAACGCTACCGCGCGTCTTGCCGGCGAGAGCTGCCCGGCAACCCCGCCGCGTCCTTGGTGTCAACACAAGCAGGACAAAATCAAAGCAAACGTAATAGATTTTAACGTAATTATTTGGACGCTGGTGCCAAGTCGTGCAGTTTTGAAGTGAAGGGCAATTTATGTGGCAATAAATTGGGGAAGAAACAAAAATTGATTTTTCTTGTTCTAAAGTTGTCCAGTGACTTGATTAATAAAAATTTTACAGTTGGAAATGTGTCCCCATAGATGTGTGTGTGTGTGTGTGTGTGTGTGTGTGTGTGTGTGTGTGTGTGTGTGTGTGTGTGTGTGTGTGTGTGTGTGTGTGTGTGTGTGTGTGAGAGAGAGAGAGAGAGAGTGAGAGTATGTGTGAGCAGCACTCCCTAGTCTTGTTTGTGAGTCACACATACAGTACACAAATCATAGGAGAAAGAACTCAGATGAATCAAGTTATAATTTTTTGATTTTTTTTTGGCTGTTTAAGTTGTTTACACCATCAACTTTCACATATTTATAAATTGAAATCAAACCTTTCAAATACCTTAAATGGAAAGTGTAAACTCTTGAAACTAAAGCACTACTGTAGACGATTGGAATTGGAGATTCACACATGAATTATTTAAAAAATCTGAGCAAATTATTTAGAATAATGAAATAAAATTATGTCAGTAGTACATATTGTTGCTATACTGTATGTGCAAATGAATAAAACAAATTTGATGCCTTTGATAAATGTGCTGTACTGCAGCACCAAGGTTCTGTCAGCTCTTCTGTCTTAGCCCTCAAGCTAGGTGTGTTCCATCAGCAAACCTCTCCACACACACACACACACACACACACACACACACACACACACACACACACACACACACACACACACACACACACACACACACACACACTCCTCTCGACAAAATTAATCTCATATTTTAAAGAGAAGTGGAGTGGGCTTGACCAGTAAGCCTCTCATGGCTCTGATCCTTCTGTCTCCTGAGTAGAATTTGAAAAGGTGGGGAGGGAGCGAGCTGGAAGGTGGGGGAGTGTGAAGGAAGGGCCGTGATTGCATTTTCACAATACAAATCTCGAATAACACCCTTCGTCTCATTTCAACTGTGTACGGTTCCTGACTCCTGCCCATAAGCCAATGGAAGAAGACAAGAGAGAATGGAGGGCTCCAGGTGCCAGTTGAGACATGGCCAAATGCTTTAAAGAAAAACGCCCCGGGCGTATATTGTATGTGCGTGTGCGTGTGTGTGTTTGCAGCAGTGGTTACTCAAGGTGAGTTTGGTATTGGAACTATTTTCTATCCCTTTCTCCAAAATACACACGGTTGCACTTGGACATTTTGCATGTGGGAGAAAGTAGATAAAAGACATCAAACGCCGTCACCAAACTGTGAATAGTGTGAGAAATCATTTCAGAATCATTATTAAATGTAGTTCCTAATTTTAGAAAGAAATTCGATTAATTATGCAACACATATGTGTCTAAAGGCTGCACAGTCTGTTAAAGAGTTCATTTTTGTTTCATAATTTGCAACCAATTTGTAAAAATAATGACCATATGCTGGACTAAAGCTTTGGGTGTTTACTGCTTCTTATCAGCAGACATGTTGCATTGCAGGAAGCGAATTTCTGTAAGTAAACGCGGCCACGTGAGATTTTTGTGGGGTTGATTTTTGTGGGGTTGCAAAAGTGTATAGCTTTTGTGTTTTCCTCCAGTTTAACGGCACTATGGGCAGTTTCCCTTTCTGCAAAGGGCCGAACGGAGACGAATGAATGGGGGGAAGCCCCAATTAGCACGGCAGGATTTGTTAAACAATTCCTCTTGAGGATGGAGCCGAGAGAAGGTAAATATTTGAAGTTGTAATGTGGTTACATCAAGCGTCTGCATGTGTGCGTGGCAGTATAGCTTGATTACCTTTTGAAATGATCAGCTGGGGTTTATGCTCAGCCAACGATTACACTCATAACATGGGACGGACATGGACAAGGGGAGGGAGAGGGGGGAGGTCTCATTTCCCACGGGGCCTCAAAGCTGCGAGCTTAAACTCCGCAGCACCGCTAAACAACCTCTGATGCATTTTACATCGTCGCCTCACTAATTCATGATCCCAGTTTTATTAGGGAAACTTAGTTTGGCAGGGAACTTGTCGGACAGAAGGTAAGTGTGCGAGAGATTCCACGGGAGAAAGGAGCATTACGGTGCCAGAGGCTGCTGCATTCCTGGAATGAAAATTCATAAATAATGCAGGGCTGGATAACAAAAAGAACTCCCCTGCTGTCCTGCACAGCGCTGCACTATCCAAAGGCCAAGCAATATCAGTCAAATCTCAGAAAAACACAAATTATTAGACACCAGCGGAGATTTTTGTTGGGGTTTGTTAGTGCTTTCTTGATTCAGGACAATGGGACGCGCCGACAGCCGAGGCAAAGCGCCAGCAATATAACAACCGGCACTCCGGGGCCTAAATTGTCAGGATGTTGCGCTGAAATAAAGATGGGACTCCAAGCCAAGGAGCTGAGCGGCTTCTTTGAAATCTCCAAAACACCATATGCACAACCCACTTAACAATAACAAGGCTGGAGAAAAAAAAAACTGGAAGAGATAATTAGCACAGCGACAACCGCTGACCACGAGCGGCTGCTGCTGATGCTGAGGAGGAGGAAGCCTGAGCCCACTGGCACGAGCTGCGACGCACAAGCCCGAATATCTCACTGACGGATTGGTGACGCGTTCCTTGATTGACAGCAAAGGGGGGGGGGGGGCACCGGGGCCTTATCACTGGCATGTGCTCAGCATATAATTGGTGACATTTCCATTCAAAGGCCCGTCTTCTAATTGTGAAGCGATTGCCGTCATGGGTGTGCCATTTAAAATATGCACTTAATCACTGTTCCCCGCCACCTCCGAGCGCAGCAGCCCTGAAGGGCCCCAAAATCATTCGCATGTGGACAATTAGCTTCCAAACAGAACAGTGTGAGCAGCCCTCAGCGCAGTACAGTGGGAGAAATAAACACAATTACAATCATCGGGCCTCTGATTCACCTGCATCCTCTGCCTGTGAATGTATGCGTGTGTGTGTGTGCGTGTGCGTGTGCGTGTGCGTGTGCGTGTGTGTGTGCGTGTGCGTGTGCGCGTGCGCGTGTGCGTGTGTGTGTGTGTGTGCGTGTGCGTGTGTGTGTGTGTGTGTGTGTGTGTGTGTGTGTGTGTCTAACCTCCATTCACAGACGCTCTCGATTAATCACAAACCGCCCGAGACAGACCGCCTCATTTTTTACCATCGCCATCCGTAACGTGGGAGCCGAGAGGAGGACGCGACGCGCGGTGCCCGCATCAATGTGGCAACTGTCAACCCGGGCAGTGACACACAACGCCGCACTGACAGAACAGTCTGTAGGCTGCATTTAGAGCCCGAAATAACACGCTGGGAAGCAGGTACGCCTGATGGTGAAACAATCCGAACGTCAATACAGTCCTCTCAGCAATGCGCGCGGCATCGGGAGGAGCAGTGCATTAAAGCCATGTGTCGGACACAGTGGCGAAATGATAGTTTCTGATTCCATTTCCAGGAGAAGGTGCTGTGCACTAATCAAGCCAGAGGCAATTAGAGAAAAACACGGAGAGGAATATTTGATAGTTTTGGGATCCCATTAATAAAGAATAGGGACAATTATTTATTTGTTTTGCTTATTTATTAATTATTTATAGGAAATATGCCTGCAGTGGTCTGCTCAGAGCAATTATTTATAATCTGCTGTGAAGGAGAAGGAATGAGATGGGGTCTAATTCCAGTCTATCCGAGCATATCCATCCTGCAATTTGTGCTTCACCGTAATTATGATTTATCCCAATGCATTTGCTGCTGTTCATTCTTTAACACCCCCCCCACACACACACACACACACACACACACACGTTTTAAATAACCAGCGAAGGCAAATGCATGCAGGTCAGTCCTTTAAGTTAAGTATAGGCTCCACCGGCTGCAGCATCATCCAAGGAGGAGAGGAAGTTGGCGTGTGACATGTTGGCGAGTGCACACGGATCAGCAGAACGCAGTGGGTCACGGTGCTGAGATGTGTCTGTTGGAGCTGAAGTGGTAGAAATGTCTAGTCTGGGCCCAGCTTTTTTCTTTTTTTTTTGGTACTGGAAGACAGAAGGCGCACGTCACAGGGATCTGTACCCCCTGGATCTCCGGCGGCCCTCTCGGCATCATTAGGCTACCTTAGTGCTGATGGAGATGGAGTGGATGAGCCCGAAGTGGAGCAAAACAACTCAGGACTGCAAACACCGCTGAACCGAAACGAATACGACATTTGCACTCGTGAAGCAGGCAGTCTGCCGCCCCGCACCGCACCTGACCTGTCATCAATTAGACTGGCTGTCACGCACACGGGCCCGCGTGCACAAAGTCTCCATCCCCGCACTTCGAGAGCGGCGCAACGGTTTCGGCGAAATCACCGCACCGCCAACGCGCACAGGCGCACGCACTCTCTCGGTCTCTGCGATGCTCCGTCCGCGTCCGTCGCTCCCGCAGACACACGCACCTCGTCACACATGGCCCGATGCACAGCGCAGCACATCTGAACAGCTGATAAAACCCCGCTTCCTGTGAACTCACGTTGTCTCAGCACCTAAATCCCGGTTTAGCCAAGCACCACTGTAGCCGACCCCCCCCCCCCTCCTCCTCCTCATCAATGAGCCCATTACAGGCCAGAACTGAACGTGTCGCTTACCTTTCCGACGTAGAGCCATTCCTTTAGTCCGATTCCATGCTTTAAAACCCCTGCAAATGCTGAAGACTGTGCTATTCCCCCCCAGTAGAAATGGGATGCGGCGCTCCTGCTAAAAATGTGAACGAGGCACCTCGCTCCCGTGCCTGCTGGTCTGGTTTCGAGGCGGCGGTGCTGATGCTGATGATACCCGCCTCTCAAAATACCGATAGAGGACGGCCGAGTGGACGAGTCGCGCGGACAGGGGACGGATCCGCGTGCGTCGGCTGAAGGCGAGCCCGCTCCGCTGTGCTTGTGTGACGGGGAGCCCGGCGCGGTGCGTTGAGCTGCAGTTGAACTGGAGCAGCCTGGCGGGCGACGCTGTTGCTGGTGAGGCTCGGTGCCGCTATAACAGCATCCCTGGATCATACCACCGCACCGAGGAGAAGGGGGTGTGGCACGGAGCGGCCACGGGCTCAAACGCGCACGGGCTCGCTCTCGTCTCGTCGGGAGGTCGTCTGGATCGCTGCTCAGACTCATTCAGGTGTCGCCATATGGCCGCACTGTGGTCCAGTGCCGGAATGCTGACTCATTATAAAGCGCCAATATGGCCAAAGTTGGGGATTTTCATTTTAGTGCAATATGTCGACAAAATCATCCAAATAAAACACAATAAACTAAGTTAGGATACAGCCCGGAAGTTGTATTTTATTACCTTTTCGCATCTTTTACAGAATAAAAGCAGAACGTTAAACAGCATAAATGTGACTTTTCCTTTAAGCTCGTTTAGGTTTTGCCCGTATTCAACATATGCATCCTCTCACATTATCTGCCTTTCCCCGCTAAATTAGCCTCGCAGTGACGCTGACCTGCGCGCTATGGAGCGACGCATCGGCTCCACCGCGAGCCGCTGACGGCTATAAACAACTCGTGAATGACAGGGGTTCTAATGATGCACTTTATTATTTCCCCACAGCGCAGCACACTCGGGGCCGCAAACAACCGTTTCTGACAGCTGCTCCAGTCGCTCTGACGTTCACGCCTGTCTCGCCTCATCCGAAACGCAGCGCGGCAGCGTGCGTCTTTCATCCGCAATAGGTTTTGGCACTTTCCACCAGTTTCATCACTGGTTCTCGATAAACGCGGGGCTGCGGAGTCCAACAGCTCCCAGCGGAAAACGGAACCATCCAAAGCAGCTCAGCGAAGGAGAAAAAGGTTATGTGATAACATTTTCCCTTAAAAATGCGCACGTCTGGGTGCGAGCTGTCAATACGTGAATGCTGCTCGGCCGCTATTAGGCCGCTCTTTGTAACAATGACTGCAGAATACTGGAATGGATTTTGACCATAGGTCCCAGGACTTGTGGCGCTTCAGAGTGTTCGACCCCGCGTTGGAGAACTGTGTTTTTCTGAGACCGGGTGTTTGCCTGCAGAGTCCTAATGGCAGCCACATTACACCTCCAGCAGCTGGATAAACGCTCTTTTAAAAGAGCAGTTCCTCTTCTGCCCGACACATCTCACTGAGACATCTCCTTGACAACCAGCTCAATGCAGAGATTTGAAATGTCACAGTGTTTTACTGTGATTCTTTTTTATCATTATGGTCTACGGAGGAGAGATAATAGATGTGAAGGGGAGGGGTGGGGGGTGAGGGGGGGGGGGGGGTGCAGTGGCCTCGTTATAAGAAAGACAGCGCACGGCGCACGGCAGATAGCAGCGAATATGAATATGACTAGCATCAGACTGCGGTTTGGACAGCGTACGCATCCTATTCCAGCTAACATGGTGGTTTCATGGCAATAAAGTTTTGGAGTGAACCCGCAGGACGTTTTATCTCAGCGTAAGCATCATTAGAGCCCTGGATGCCCTGATGCTGGTTAGAGTGCATTTCATAATGTCAGCCAGATATGAGATTTCATCAGATTAGAATGTAAACTGCATTAACATGCCATAACCTTATTAAACCGCATCTTATCCGGCAAAGATAAATGTCAGGCAAAAAGAGAACAAAGGGGGGGGACCCTCACGGTCAAACTTGGTCCTGTGGAATTAAGACAATGTTTGCTGATCCAATTATTCCCGCCCTGTGTGGACGATGGAGGCCGGCGCCGCACTAGACTCGGTGTCACGGGCCCCGCGGGGCCGGGACCCTCGACGCGGCCGCGCCTCCGAGCCGAGCCGGGCCTCGGCCGCGGTATCGGGTTTAAGCAGCCTCGCGCCTCCCGGCCTCGCAGCCGGAGGCCAACAGCAAAGCCGACGCCGCTTCCTTCGCTCTCCGAGGAACCGCGTTTCTCGTGGGCTGCGATCGATCGATCGCTCGGTGATCAATGCTCCCGTCGTGGAACACAGGGTGGTGGTTGGAGGCTGTAGCGTAGCGAGAAACTTATCCTCCCCAAACTTTTTTGCTGCATCTCCCCTTGCTGATATTCTTGTTATCTTCCTCTTTATTTCCCTCTCTGTCCCTATAGCCTCCATAACAGCTTCTCTCTTTATTCTTTTCTGCTTTCCCTCACCCCCCCCCCCCCCCCCCCCCCCCCCCCCCCCTCTTCTCGGCTCCTCAATCCCCCTGCCTAGCTCCATCGCTCTCCGGGGTGATGTTGCTGAAGGGGTTTCTCTCATTCAGTAATGAGGGATCTTGGATCAATGCTGTCAACAATGCTCACCAGCTGCACCAGCGATGCAGCATTATCCTGCCCTCGCGGTGCATGCTTGATCTCCAGGGGTGTTAAGAGTTAACTAGGGTATTCGTTCTCCGGAAGGGTGTTAGGGATGTGCTCCATCACTCCTCGCCTCTGTTCTCTGCCAGTGCGCCAAGCTCCACCCAATCAGCCAAACGGCTTGAAAGTCTCGCAGGAGACAGAGGCGAGCGTTTATTGAAATCCCTTTTTTTTTTTTTTTTTTAAATGACAGAGCAATGACCTTTCCGATGCACGCCCTCCCGCAACCATAAATTCTAACAGATTTCATTTTACATTTTCTTCAAGCATTCACCACCAAATTGCACCTCAGCAGCCTTCAACCTACGGGCGAAGATCCAGCAGTTTCATCTTCAATTTTTCGTTTTTTTTTTTTTTTACCTTCCGATGGTAGTTTAGCACTCCTGCAAGCGCAGAAGTGTTTTGGAAGTCTTGAAAGAGGGTGGTGTAATCTGTTCCCCCCAAAACACATACATTTCACCAGCAGTTTTCGAAGTCTGTCCTTTTCCCAGCCTCAATTTCCCATCTGAAAAAGGGAAGGGAAGAAAAGGAGGATGCACACAAAGGTATCTATTGATTAATCACCGGCAGTAAGAGTCCTAATGCGAGAGCAACGTGAACCAGTTTTAAAGTGTTGACAGATGAAGCGGCGCCGTGGCCTCACCTCGGCGGTACATTCTCCTTCAAGCCTTTCTCTCATAATTAGTCATATCCTCGAAAGGGCATGACATTAATAAATTCTGCATTAAATCCACATGTATAAACTGGAGAGGATTCGAAGGAAAGCGGTATTTTCTACCGCGGCAGCGCGCTGACATTCAGTAGCTGGTGGAGAGCGGGTGGAGGCTGCACTACAGAGGACGCGGGTCGGCACCGGCGAGGACGCCGCTGCACCAGGGGCGGGCGGGCGGCGCACGTGACGCGGGATTATTGATTTATAAGGCGTATCTCTATCCGTACAGTACGCATAACAGTGAGGCGAACATCAAGAGCATCTCCCAATCACCTTGAGCAATAGAAGCGAGTCTTTGTTCTTGTTCGAACAAAGCGCCGGCACACACGCATGCACCAAGTCTTTGGTCCCCAAACCAGGCCTGAAAAAAGCCCTTTTTACTTTGGGCTCCTAAAATCTAAGGATTGTTCTCATTCGGATCAAAGTGTGTGTGTGTGTGTGTGTGTTTGGGGGGCTTTTGTATTTAGGTGTGTGCAGCGCTGAGTGCTTTCCTCAGTCGGTGCAAAAAGCCCTCAGATACCTCGTGCCACCCCCAAAAGCATGGGCACTTCTCCTCTGCTCCTTTTATCAGCGCACACTCCTTGCTCCCGCCCGCCTGCTTACCTGTGACAGCAGCGCCTTTCAAACGCACCTCATTGCATTTCAAACGCCACTGACTCCCACTCCCCGCTTTCCCAAACTCCCACACAGACGTACACGCACGCAGCTGTCAGCTGCCCAAATGCTGTATATCCCCTGGCCTTCTCTCCCACCCCTTCCTGCAGTAACTCCTCCACAGCGTCGACTTGTCGAGAAAATAATATTTTATGCATGCCACGGCGGCCCACACACAGATACAGCTTATGAAAGACATACCAACCTGCTTCCCTGCCAACATTTGTTGTGCATGTCTCTGTCTGCGCTCGTGCGCGTTTGCGTTCGGCTCCTTCCTTTTCCTTAGTCCATTACAGATGTAAATAAATGGCGTCCTTGTATTTCTCCACAGCCAAGAGCCTCTTATCCAGAGTTTTGGGGATCAATAGACACAGTGTAAGTCCTCTTCAGAAAACTTAGGGGTACAAAAGGCCATAACTGTAGTTTTAGCAAAGACGTCGCATTCTCCAGAGAATTAATCACAGCAACACAATCGGATAGAGGCTGCCTACATACCTAAGCATTTGTCAGAGCAGGAGAGGACACAGTACAATGAATTTGCATCTGTTTGAAGTGGTATTATTAATTCATGCCAATGAGACTTTGCATAAGAGGGACTGGGTGGAATAGGAAAGGAGGAGGAGGAGGAGGAGGAGGGGGTTCCCAGCAAGCGTAGGGACTGTTTGATCTTGTTGTCTTCTTATTTGTCCTGTGGAAACTATATTGTTGTTCAAGTGTCTTTATGTTGGGCTGCCCCACATTGTCTGAGCCCCTCGGGAACAACGGGGCCGGTGGCGGCGTGGGACTATCTTATTTAATCAGCGCGCGTCGAGCTCGATGACGCGCCATTATCGCCGGCCAACCATCTGGCCGCCGCTTCGCAGCTTCTCAAACAGCCAAAGCAAAAAAACAGCATAAAAACCCCCAAAAAACAAAGATAACACAGATAAAGAGCCGATAGAGAGACATATTCCTAATTAGACACAAGTTTAAATGGGAAATTCAAGACATGTCATACGTCCATCTGGCAGTTTATTCCAGCTATACTGAATATTTAATATGTGGTTCCTCAACAGGTGCCCACGACTGTGTGCGTGCACATTCACGTCTACGCATCAACAGGGTGAACTTGTTGAGGCGACTGCGTGTGAGGATCACGAGCGCTGCCCACCGAACGCTGGCACGGCTGCGTCCCCTCGGAGCGGGCGGTGCCGCGGGGGCGACAGATACACCGGTGGCCCATTATCAGCCGCAGCACAAGCGCAGCCTGGCGCCGTCCCAGCCGTTAAAAGGGGTCTGTATTTGTGTACGTGAGTGACTCCGAGGGAAACAAGAACAAAAAAGGCGCTGGCGAGCGGGGAGGTTCGCCTTCGGGGAGACGGGTAATTACACGAGAGCGCGGAGAAGATAAAAAATATTAATGGTATTACTGGTCAACGGGGGTGCTGTCCTTCGGGCGTCCCGGACACACACATCAAGCACGTTGCGGCGATGCTGTTGATTTAAACCTCGTCTTACAACAAATACTGTAATTCCACACCCCATTTTCTCTGTTTCCACGGGATCTAATAAAGCTGTCACCGCGCACTGAGCACAGTAGTCATCTTTCAGCCAGAGCGGCTCAGCTCAAGCCCCGGTGACAGCCAGCATTTACCTTGCTTAAGTGTCCTTGAGCGTTTTTTTTTTTTTTTTTGACTTAATCCCCGTTTGCTCCGGGGGCGCTGTTGTGGTGCTAACCCGTGCTCTCTGTGGAGGAGAGGGGAACACGGATGTACCCTTCAGGAGCCAGAGCCCCAGCAGGAGGAGCGGGGCTCCGGCGGCTCTGTCCGTGGTGCTGAAATGTGCCTCAGTCAAACTCTACATTCTACGCCGCGCGCTAATGGAACAGGCTCTCAGCATGCGGAGCAGTCGCACTAGAAAAGTGCTGAAATTAAGCACACTCAAAGATAACATTGTGCATGCGAAATTCACTCGAATTCGAGTGTGCCGTTGATGGACACTGTTTTCCCACAATGCACTGCATAAATGAACCAGAGGAGCCGCTCACAGCTGGACCAAATGAAACCATATTGTGGGTAGTGGAGGGGAAGCTTCAGGAAAATCCCACCAGACAACACAACAACACAACAAGAGCAGGGAATCAGGAAAACACGTCGTCGGATAATGTAAGAATTATACAGAATTCATTTGTCCGTATGTAGCAGGGATGTGATGGATGCGTGGATTCGTTTCTAAATCAACTCTCGCAACCTTCTGGTTGAACACCGGCTTCGACAACGGTAAAGAATGGAGTCTTATCAAAACGGAACACCTCCACGCTATAAATCACATCCATGTTTACTGAGCCCAGAACCACATTCTTTAAGTGCAATAAATTGTCAATTGTCAAGTCAGTTCCATTAACAGAGCACATTCGAAAACGACAAATCCCTGTACAAGGTTACTGTAACATGCATTTCAATTATTAATAAGAGATAATTCAAATAATAGCAAAGTGTGTGTGTGTGTGTGTGTGTGTGTGTGTGTGTGTGTGTGTGTGTGTGTGTGTGTGTGTGTGTGTGTGTGTGTGTGTGTGTGTGTGTGTGTGTGTGTGGCTAGAATAAATTATTTAGATCTTACATGGAAGGTTGCAAGTAGCAAATATTTTTATCATTGTTCAGTCTGTTTGTTATTTTCGGAGGAATTTAATTTTTTTATCAAGGATCAACATACAGTAATGCTGAAAACCCAGGTAGATGGAAGAAACATATTGCTTGGTCCAAAATCTAGAAATGTACTAATTCATTTTATTTTACATGAACTAAAGCAGCAGAGCTGAAATATTCTGGTGTCAGAGACTGATTGACATTTCTCAAATGAAAGTGACTTAAATTGCCGTGAAATGATCAGAATGGCTGCTAGTTAACTGAGGTGAATAGGGGGTGACGAGCGCATTGACTCGAAAACGCTGCATCTTCCAAAAATGCGTTTTGGGCCGTGACGCTATAATGCGGCTGAGGACGGGCAGGATAAAGCAAAGTGGATATTCAGCGTAACCAGGTGAATCACTGAGCACTGAGAAGTCCATGAATCAAACACAGATCTGTTCATGGACCTTTTTCTTTTCAAACGTATCAGAATATTAAAGCAGATGAATATTCTGTTGACCTCAAAGTTGCTATTCACATGTTTTTTTTTTTCCTGCTCTGCTTTGGTCTCCAGGCCGAAATCCATAAATAACACCAGACTGCTAATACATTCCTTTTAACCTTGTTTTGAATATGACTGTATCACAATGAGAAGTCTGCTGCGACTGCCCTCGGCTCCGCGTCACCGTGAGGCAGTCTGAGCTACATGGATGAGTAGGAGAACAACGGTGGTGTGACTTATCAATCCAGCTCAGGGGCAACTACAGCCTGTTGCTCCCACACTATCATGGCTGAGGATGAATTCTTCTCTTTCTCTTTAATTTCTTCATTCTTTGCTTTTAACTTTTGCTGCATTATTACATTTCAGATGAACATGTTTTTTAAAAAGCCACGATCAAAACTTTAAGCTCCTCTTTCAGCTTTCAAAATCACTTTGGGCAACTTTAAACCAGACTTGCCAGGTTGGGTATTCCAATTTTAATAAACAGGGAGTTTTGCATGTTGCTTATTAATTCATGAATACGCAATGAGATCGGAAAATGAAAAAAAGAAAAACGTCGAAGGCCAGCTTGATGTGCTTCTTTCCCAGTCTGTGCTCCTCTGAGCTTTCAGCGTAAGTGACGGGGAACAAAATCCACAGTCCTCAGTGCATGCGGAGCCCGACTGCCAGTTTATCTGAAGCAAATCTGCGTCTGAATTCTCAGATGAACCCTTCTTCAAAGGTTACAGTCTTTTTAGTGCAGACTTCCTCTTTGTCTCTCCCTGGGCGGTGTTTCCTTGTTGAGCTGCAGCAGAGGGGCGGCAACACAAAGAAAGACTTTCACACTAAACAGACTATAAAAGCAGTGATTTGATTAGCTGTGATCTTTAGTTAACCTTTCTTTGTGCGGAGCCACAGAGTCGTCCCCCGCGACTTACATTAAAAAGGAATATTTAGGTTTTCATTAATAACATTATTACAGCAAGCATCGGTTACAGTGTGGGCACATCAGCTTCTGCGGATCCTTAGAGAAAAGCTTGACTTCACTGGTTTTCTTTTACCATACTGTGGGGGAGAGCTGGCTAACGGGTCACACGGGTCTGGAAGAACAGACAAACACAGACAGGCAGTAATGTAATGATTGCTGAGTGTGTGGCACCTGCTCTACCTTCCAGTTCACTGGAGTAGTGGTTCTGAACCGTGGACACATCCTCACAATGTCAGATTGGTTCCGTGTCACCCATCGCGTCAATGCGCTGCTCTTTTCACTTCCTGTTAAAAACGATGACCCATGACTCAGGGCCACGTATGTAAAACACGATCATGGTCCAGTTGCTAACGCTGCACTGTTAAAGTGGGGGTGTTACTACATCACTCACGTAGTGCGACACACTGTGTGAAAGGCACAGACGCCGTGGCTGCCGATCGTTTTTAGCATCGGGACGAGTTCTGCTCTATGAAACTACACTAAAAGCAGAAAGCGGTTCTCATTTGTGTTAAAAATAATAAGCGCTGTTTTATTTATGGGATATTCTGCATCCTGTCAACCAAAAGAAAACCCTGCAGCCTCATGCCACGTTTGATGGAAACAAGAAGTGAAGGGGTAAGTCCGGCGTGTGTGTGTGTGTGTGTGTATGGGGGGGGGGGGGGTTACCTCAGCACATCAATTGATAATGTCACAGCCCGGATTTGAATGTTGTGTGTCGGAGCAGCAAGCGTCGGGCCGATCGCTGGCAGGCGTGAGAGAATCCGGCGCCACCGATCCGTGATGGAGCAGCAGTTGGCAAGGTGTGAAACGCTTCCCCCGTTGACGCGTTCGCACGCAGCCGCCGCGTTTAATGGAAGCCACACGCACACACGCACGCGTACGCCGTAAACTCCTCTGTCACTTTGATTTAACCTTGTTAAACTGTTTCGCAGATATTTTGCCCAAGCGGGGACGGATCTTGTGCCTGGCGTGTGATAGGCGAGTTAATTAAGACAGTGACATTATTAAAGTCGAGAGTGACTGTGGCGTGTTTTTATTAATTCACCATCTGACCTTTCCTGTGGATTCACGCTGAACACCTGGTACCTTTACAGTTGCTGGGTCACACCCCGGAAGCGTTGAGAGAAGATGGAGAAAACACTGATTTCAACAGTTAGAGATGTTATTTAGGTGTTTTAGCTGCTCTGTTCGGTCCGTCTCCGGCTGAGAGCCCTTTGAACCAGGGCACAAAGCTGTGGATAAAGAAGTCCATTTAAAGTCTGCCCACATGCCGCACGCACACACACACACACACACACACACATCACTTTGCGTATGGTATGCAAGAGGTCGGTAATGCAGCAATTGTGCAAGATAAAAAACAGCATTTTGTTTGAATATTACTTCTCAGAAAAGGTCGAAACATTAAATAGAAGAAATGTGACATTTACATAAATACAAAAAAAGTCATTTCCAGAACCAATCTCCCACATGTATAGTTTAGTTTGAAGAGCTCACAGCGTGGAATATTAGGCCAATGAAATTATTCATTGATTAAAAAAAAAGACACACCGTTACACAACGCAAGGCCTCCAGCTATAAACTTATGAACCAATGAGACTCAAAGGGCAGCGATGACAAACAATGCTGCTGGGATCCCACTCTCTAGTCAATCCACTGACTTTGCCTTTAGCCAAAAGTCATGAAATTACAGTTTGTTATCAGGTGTTGGGGGACACTAGCATTTTGACAGTTCACCCCATGAGCAGAAACGTTTTTTTTTTTTTTTATCTAACTCTGTATTTTCTGAAATCCACTAAATTAGTCATCTTTGACCGCTGGAAAGAGAATGAAAGTAATGTGTTTTAAACTTAATGTGCTCTTGCTAAACAAAAAGCCTCAGAGCTGTGATTGTTGGTTTTACAACTCCCACAATGACGCATAAAATTGGATTACCAGCTTTGTTTTGCGTAAACTTGCATTTAGCCAACAGGAGCCTGCAGATCTCCAGCCTTCTATGGAGGAGACGCGCGGCAGCGTTAAGACTCTGTGCTGTGCTCGTACCGCCGGCAGGTGGGTTTAATGTTGTGGTCGCATAATACAGGTAAGACCTGGACACTGGATTTTCTGGATTCACTAGATTCGCAGGATTCACTGGATTCACTGGATTCGTTGGATTCGGTGAATTCACTGGATTTGCTAGATTCACTGGTTTCGTACAATACAGGTAAGACCTGGACACTGCCTTCGCTGGATTTGCTAGATTCTCTAGCTTTGCTGGATTTACTGAATTCACTAGATTCGTTGGATTCACTGCACTCACTTTATTCACTGCTTTTGGTGGATTCGCTGGACTCACTAGATTCGCTGGTGGCTTCACTTCACCCATCATTTAGCTGCTTCTGTATGTCACACTGTTAATGTTGGCCCACTGCCACCGAGCCATTACTCACTCTGACACCTGAGCATAGCGGAGCCATTGTTAATGTGACGAGCAACAGAATGTCCAAATGTCTGTCCATGAGTCAGGCTTAAAGGAACATCCTGCATTTAGCGCCACAAACTGAAACAATCGTTTTTGTTGTTGTGTCCTGATATTCTAATAGAAATAATGGAGTCAGTAAAACTGGCTCAGGATAAATTATCTACCAGGCTGCAGTTTTTTAGCATCTTTTAGCTAATTGTTTCGGTTTTACAGCCCACTTAATAATAATCTCTCCGTTTGCGACTGAAGTTGCAGCAAGAAGCTGACTTTTATTTAGACGAATCACTTTTGAAGCTTTTCTGCAGACTAAACATCATTTTTAATATTCACGGTAAACACAGAGGAGCGGAATTTGAATTAGTGCTACTCCGGTGCCTATTAGAATCAGAACCTGGAAGAAGCCGCCTCGCGTCGTCCTCCCCCACTCACCTGCAGCATTTGATTGACAGGTCACGCTGAAGTGCACAATCAGCATTGGGGGAATGGGCGGGCGATAAAATGGCTCATTAAAGAGCTTCATCGACAGCTATAATAAGATACTTGTTGTGGTTGTTGCTGTTTTTCTGACGAAGGGACCAACCGGGCTAATGCCAAAACATTACACACAATCTGTGTGTGTAGCTACACTGAAAATAGCCGCTTATGAAACACACTGAATCACTCGGCAGGCCCACATAAATAGCACAGCATGGCTCCTTGACGTGACTGTTCCTTCTCAGTGTTTTTTCTGTTCCCACAGACATGCTGAATCAAGGTGAGAGAACGGCTCCAGCTGAAGCGTGACGCCGTTTTCGAGCTCGGCTTTACCAGGCACAGCGGGCGACTGCACGCGCGACAGCCGCGCACATGAAGGCGGCGACAGACGCGTGCACGCGTGCAGTACAGTACGTGGGCAGAACGCGCCGCGGCTCGGCGTTCACCTGCGCATTCCACGCAAACAAAGGCATGCCCTCCAGTGTTGTCTGTATGGATGAGATACAGTACAGATGCCTGTTTTGCCTGAAAGGTCTGCCCTCGTGATATGATGATATGTAGCAGAAAACTAGCGGCGCACAGAGCACCAGAGGTCCCCGGACCCCCGAGACTGCTTTGCAGGCAACCAAAGGCATATCTGCAGGCGGATACATCACACGCCGGTGTCTGTCTGGAGCGGCTGTACATCATCATGAGCTCTGTAACTGTGGTTTCTGAAACAGCCAAACACACAGATTCCCAGCGGAGCGGCGCTTTTTCTTCTACAAAGCCTGAACATACTGCATTACAGCGCTGGGAATATGAAACAGCCCTGTATCTGCTGGAGGTTTGTGTTGTGCCTCAAAGATAAGTTGAATAGGTTGAGCAATAAGCGAGTGTAGAGGCTGATTTTTTGGTTGTTTGAGCTCCGAGGTTGTAGCTTCACCACGGTAGATGCTGAACGGAGAGGGAGACAGTGTAAACAGCGCTAATCACCAGAACAGAATAATGTGATTTGCTCATAATGACGAAGGGCGTAGCACATCACACTCAGAGCTGTGATTACTGACATCTCACTGAGCCCCGATGTAGCAGAACTAATTCATACATACAAATGTATGTCTAAAGAAACCACGGCATCACTTCGGGCTAATTAATAATCAAACAAATCAATGAGCAGTGAAACACCCAGATGACGCGCGGCGTCCAACCGCGCTGGGCTCCCACCGCCGCGACGCGCCGCCGCCGCCACCGTAGCCGCGAGCTGCGACGCGCGCGTTTTCATGTGCACGGGCGGGCGTTTGATTTCTTCAACGTTCGCACTGTGGCAAATTCGAGAAATTTTCTTCTCCTAGAGGGGTGTAAACATTAAAAGGGGAACAAAAGGCGAGGGGAGCGATCATGCAAAGGAGCAAGATCCTCATCCCTGTTCAAATAGGGCCATCAAACGCACTTTTCACTGGATTTCCTGTGTTTCCTTGAGGACTGACATTTGCAAACTTGGCAAAGTGAGGTCAAACTCTTGCCAGACAATCCACATTCATGTTGATTTTACGCTCCGGTCTTGATGAGAGACGAGCCTCGAAATGAATTTACATATGGAGACAAGTCATGTTGACTTTGAACCCACCAAAAGTTGAGAGCAGAAATTGCGAAATTGTGAATGATAATTAGCGCCATCCCATTGTAAGCTTAAATTGTGTGACTGCCAACGGTGCGGAAGCGGAGCGTGCACAGGGCAATAACTGTATCCAAGTACTTTTGTAGCGTCTGCGTTAGCGCTGAGTAACAAAAAAAGGGGGAACGAAGGCAGCGCATTGTTGTCACAGTTTACAATACGACCCAACAATTAGCATTCCTACTTCCCATCCCCAGTGTCCAGTGTGTTAATAGTCTTGGGTGGGTTCCAGTATTCCGTTACTGAATAATTGGACAGCACAGTGGGCCGTCACACAGCCCCTTGCTCCTGCCAAGGGATAGGTGAAAGCCTTATTGATCCTGTGCCTGATTCCCTGATCAATCATCCCAAATCAGCCCCCAGGGACGAGGGAATGGAAACAGGTGACAACGGATAGCTCTATGACTATGTATACTGTATATTCATCACAGGAGAGGGACGAGACGCCCGCAGCATCACAAGCAGCGTCTGGCTCCGGTTTTCTGGAGTCTGCAGGAAGCCACGTCGGCAGAGGAAGTTTGTGTCCGAGGACCGGTCTGGTGGGATGATTGAAGGGAGGCAAAGTCAACCCCGGCTCTCCAGGTGACATCAGTGGCAGAGGAGCCTGCTGTGGCTCTCTGTAATTGAGTTAAATAAATGATTACGTTTCCAGTGGCGGCTGCAGCAGCCTGCAGCTTTATGCCTGGCTAGAGCCACAGCCGATTTAATTAATTTTTAATTAGGAGGGAAAATTGCAGGCCTATTCCGCTGGGACCTTTAAGACATCTGTGCATTAGAGATAACATTCTTAAATACCCTGAGCCTCCCAACAGTGGGGAGCTTTGTGGGGAGCGTGGCTCGCGCGGTCCAGGGCCACGGGAGGTGCACTGTAAAAGTTTCTTTGAGAGCGCGCCGGCCTCCACGTGATGGGGGCGCGTGGATCGTTGGCGTGAATGTCACCGAACCGAGCTCAAAGCCCGAGACCCGAGAAGATTTAGTTCATCCATCAGTCATAGCGACTCACGTCGCCGTCACTCGCGGCTTTAATTGAGTGATGGATCGAAGCCTCCCTCCTCCTGTCGCGCACAAACACAGAGAGAGGCGCCATTAATTTAGGCGCGCGGCCCCACTCCGCGCTGATAAATACTGTACTCGGCGCTGTCCTATTTCGCTCGGCGCCGTGTCATCCCTCTTAGCCTTTGCATGCTGCGGCGCAGGCGTGATGTATGGCGCCGGTGGCGTGCGAGAATGCAGCGGGCGGCCGTTCAACAGCCTGTTGGAAGATGTTTTACAGCCCCGGCGAGCAGTATGTTGTCACAATGTGTTCAATATCACGACGCATCAAAATTTACTACAGGTTTCCAGGCCTTTCCATTCATTGTGCTTTATCGCCGTGGCGACATACATTGATCTTGGCAAATAATACTTTTTATTATTGAGCATTACCCCACGCACGCTGCGATCGGATTTATTTCCTGTCCAGCGTGTCGGCATCGACGGCACATGAGCAGATATCAAGAGCAGATATGAAGGCGATAATTCCGCCCCCTGCTCTTGATGCGATCACATCCACGAGAAGCATTTTAAGCAGGAAGGAGATGATATCTCCATTTGTTGTGTCTGACAAATAAAACGCACCTGACCTTCTCCCGCTGATACAGACTGACGGGTTCTTACAGGAACCTGGGAGCTGATAGCAAAAATACCTCGCGTTTGATCTCACAGGTTGTCACAAGCCACCTGATCGGCTGCTTCCTTGAAATCTGAAGCAACTGGGTGAAAGATGAAGAAAGGAGGTAAAAAAAAAGAAAGAAAAGACGCTAACAAAGCAACAGCGCCTTTCAGCAGCCTGAAAATTCAGAAAGAATGTAAAAATCAATGCGTGAATAATGAACTTCAAAGAGCTGATGGGGACTATTTTCAGCCGCTCTCCTCTGCAGAGCTGTACTTCATCGCTGAGTTACGTATTGGTACATTAACAAATGTGTTTTTGGAAGGAGCATTTTGCTGGAAGAGCTGATGGCAGAGCATGGAAGTACCTAATTAGGCTGCTGTCCAGGAGGCTGTAGTGTGTGTGAGAAACGCCCTGTGTCTGGCATTTAATCTAAGCCTGTCACATCCACTTTGCTTTCCTCTCAACCCCCCAGAAGCGCCGTGAACGCATGGCTGCGGAGACACCTGAATGCATCGCTGTAATTTTCTCCGCGCGGCACGCGCACTGATATGCCTCTCACATGACGACACACGGCGGTCCTGAACCCGGCCTCGTGCCCGGCTGTGCTCAAGCGCGCACGGGAAACAGAAGCGAGAGGGAGGACGCCGCGACAGGCGCGCGCTCGCTTATAATTGGACAAACCAAACAATGACCCGATGATTATTTTCCACGCTGTTTTGTTTTGTGACAGCCTTGTAAATTAAATTGTCTTCTGTTGATCACAACATATCAATGAGGAGCACAATGCAAAGAAGAACAAAACAGGGGGGTGTGGCCGGCAGGCAGGGAAAAACAATGGGCACCGCACGAAATGCAACTTATTATCCCTCTGACCATCCATCTGCTGCGAGCAGTAAACCAGGAGTGGAGTGTGGGGAAATGGTAATGGTTCAGAACTGGTCCGGGTGAAAACAGAGCATGAGGTGAATGATGGGATTCTGAGGAGCGGTGGAGGGTCACTAACTGGAGGACGGTTGGTTTGATGCTTGAGCTGTGACGTACTGTAAAAGCCCGGCGTGCGATCACGGCTGAACGAAACCACGTTGACCTTGTTTGGGATTTAAAACTCAGCTCTCAACAAACTAACCAGCTGAATGAACTAACCACTAACTAAGCGACTTAAATGGAACCTCTAAACGTGATCAATAGTGATGCTCCGCAAAGACAGTTTGATTTTCGAGACAAAAACAATATAATTCTACTACAGTAAGTGTCGGGTTTTAGGGCATTAAAACGTGAAGGTTAAAGCACTGACTCTTATCAAGCTGATGAACAGTTATTGGAGTGGGGAAAAATGTGAAGCTGGTCATGATTGACAGGTGTCACATTCAAGTCAACATATGACTGACTGGTTCATGTGTGACGGATCCAACATTTAACTCTATATAACAGAAGTAATAACTACATGTAGGATGTGCTTTACTGATGACGTTTTTCTCAGTGAACTCAGACTAAACACTTAATTTAATTTTGATAGGGAAAACATGTGCATCACCTTTCTCTTCATATGTAAGCAGAAGTTTTTGGTGAGCTACCGTTACTCTAGCTAACGTAACTGGACAGGAGTAGTTAAAAGTCCGTATGTGCTGATTCCAGCCCCATCATCTGTTCTCCCTCTGCTCGAGTCCTGTGAGACTGCTGGAAACATAAACCCAAGTGCTTTGCTGGGTCAGAGCAGGTCCCCACCGTAACCCCCCCCCCCCCCCCCCCCCCCCCCCATGGGAGCCCGGCGGCGTCGCTCGCGCTGCGGTCGCCGGCCACATAAACACTGGCAGGTGTAACCTACGGCGAGGCCTGTTAAGCCCGTCAGCCAGCTGCCTCCACGCTGGAAGCTGTCTCAGCGGTGCTGGGCTTTAATAGATGATAATCACAGTAGGACGTAGGAGGGGAGGCCGGCGGGATTTTAATAGCTTCAGATGGATGTGTCTGCCTGTGCCGTAGGACGAGGAGGAGCAGCGGCGGCGACACCGGCGCCCACTCGCACGGACTCCGGTGGCGACCTTTTCCACGGCGACGGGGAAATGTCGTCTCAATTAGGACAATCGCATGCTCCGTTTCTGTGACGGCCGGTCAAAGGGACGCGCTGAGGAGCTATGACAGCTGGATGCTAAGAGCTCAAATTGCTCCATTAGAATCATTTTGATTTGTCTGCCATTAAATACACTGGCTGAATAAGTGGTTTTCTGCAATGTACTCCCATTCATCTCCTTTATTTAGTCACTCATATGTATTTGTGTTTGTAGGCAGGGAGAATTGTACAGAATCTGACTTCTTCATGGTTAAACATGCTCTAAATGAAACTGTTTAGACTAAGAAAAACTAAACTGTAGCTGCTATTTTAACCCCCAGTCATTCAGGCGTCTTGTCATGTCATGGCGTCTCTAATTTTAGTCCTCATCACCGGGCTGATACAGTATATCTGCATTGTTAAATCCAACACCCTCATATACCTGTTAAGTCGGATCGTTAATCAGCTGGTAATCATTCCAATACTCATTTTCTCTCTGGCATGAAAAGCCCCTCAGACGCTTGGGTGAGCACACACACACACACACACACACACACACACACACACACACACTGAAGCGCACAATCGTAGCGGGACGCGAACCCGTCGGCATCAGAAGGCCTCTGTCCAACAACAGGATGCGTCGACCTTGGTCCGACGCCGAACCCCAAGCGAGCGGGGCCATTATTTAGTTAATGCGAGGTACGTGCGGCCCTTCAAGCTCCCCGGTTCCTGCCTTAACATTTAACTGTGCTTTATTGCCTGCTGACTGGGCTCAAGGCAGCAAGGTCAATTACCGAGGGTTTCCCTCGGAAGCCACTTTACCTAGCTCATCATTTTGCATAAAAGTCTTCAGACGTAACCATAATGACCCTTGTAAACGCCAAGCACCAGGATTAAAGACGGTTGCTTTTGTTTTGATACACCGCTGTTGTGCGATTTCAGTCCGAGCCTGGGAATAAAACGAGGAAGGAGAGTGCCGTAAAAAGGTTTAAGATCTTACCATATTAAAATATTCAGCATGCCGCCTGGAACAGAGGGTCACTACATGAAAAATGTTATGGAGCAGATTATTTAAGGCTCTGGGAAGGAGAACATCAATCTCCCTCGGGCAACATTCGGAAGAGAATATGAGGTAAGTCCGCGATTCGTACTGCGCTTTAAGTTCGGACCGAGGATTGTAAACAGCAAACAGCCATAAAATTATTTGTGTAGGGCCTCATCTTAATAACATCAAGTAGCCCCCCCCCTCCTCCTCCTCTCTTCCCTTTCTCCCTCTCTGTCTCTTACACAAACTCTCCAAATCTACCTCATAAATGTATTCATGTGCACACACAATTACACACATTTGGCTCATAAATTTCAAACCTTACACCTACGGTAATCATACCAGCCATGCATGGAGTAACCGCCCCCCTCTCCACCCCCCACTGACAGAATCTTAATCAAAGGTCACACATGAGGGGGGAAAAAAGGCAGCACTGTAATTGTTACATGTCTAATTTAGTAGAACATTGCATGAGCTTTGGGCTGTTGTCCGCCATTGATTTATGTTATTGCGCCCCTATTGACTTTCATAACAATATTCAGTTGAGCTATTCCCCTCTAATGTTTACTCCACTGGATGTGCCCATTACATCACGGCGATACGGCCGTGTACTTACATGATGGGCGCTTTCGCCACTTATTGGCCCGAGATGAAAGAGATCGTCCCACCGGAAGACCTCCCCGCGCCCGCGCAGCCGTAATGTAATGCGTTACAAGTGGAGCGATATTGGAGGAATCTCTCATCTGTTGTCCTCTCGCACAGTAAGTGCATCTCGCCTCCCCGCAAAATCATCCTCTGCGCAAGTACGCGCGGCAGTTATTTCCTTCTCCCGTTCACCGTGCACCCTTTCACACCGGGAGCTAATTAACTGGACATTTCATTCAAGGGAAGCCTGCAACTACACGTCGAAAGTTCAGCTTCTCGCGACACAAAAAGGAATAATTCTTAAGCGGTGGTTAATAAAAATGTCATTTATGGCCGGGAAGGGTTTAATATGCAATTCTCTTCACTTTTAAATGTTGCGCCATCCGCAGCTCACTACAACTTAATGGACTTTTAAGTAAAGATGGCTTTAGGGAAAAAAAAGCTGCATAGAATCCTTGAATTTTGATTTATATTTCCACTCAGTGCTCTAAAAAATATCTGTTTTTGCTTTGATAGAAGTTTTAGATTTTTTATTAGTATTTGATGTTAACAAGCTTAGAAATAAATGCAGGAGTAGTGACACAGGTGAGTAGACAGATGCAGAGAATAATGGCGCAGGATATCGATGATGCAAGTTTTAATAAAGATTTAAAAAAGAAAATCCCACATTATTGATTTACTGCTCGCCATCAAACTTAATGCTCCGAACCTTGGACACTAAAAGGTTGAGGACTTGGGAAATAGATGGGAATCCACTCAGGCTGTTGGAGCCACTATTGACTCCAGCATCTCAAACACAAATAGCTGCTTTGACTCTGCTAAACATAACCCTCTTGTGTACAACATCATATTGACAGACATCGCCGGACTCAGGATTATTGGCCCTGGCTTCTCCCCGCTGCCGCTCTGAGTGTGTTTTATGAAGCCACCGTATTAGTTCAGCCTCCCTGAAAAAAAAAAAAAACACACTGGGTGATATCCTGCCTCACGGGGAGTTGAAGCGCTTCTCCGCCCTGTTCTAACTCCTGTACAGCGTGTCGCATTTGTATGACAAACAAATCTCCTTTTCGGAAAAGCCTCCGCACAAATTGCGAGGAGCAAGACAGACAGCAGATCGCAGCGCTTGCCTCGGGCTCCTTGTGGTTTCAATCATTGTCAATCATCTAGTTTAATGCACTTCGGAGGAGCGGGGAGGACCCGTGTCACCGCCCTGAGCTGCACAGCCTCCCACCTCCGCTCTGCACAGGAATACAGAAACAACAAACATGCACTCTTAAATCACAAGCTTGTCTGGGTATAATTACTATTCTCTGGGTAACCCCCCCCCCCCCCATCCTCACTTCCCCTGCTCTCTTTAGATGTGCTCATTTGAATAGGAAGCAAAAAAAATTCATGTTCCTTTAATATATGATGTGTTTTCTTCCTTGGACGTTATTATGGAGCCCTTACAGAACGGTAGCAGGAATAAAACCGTCACTGAACATAAAGCTCCAACCTACCGTGGGGCTGCAGACACCGGCTATGCTAATGAATAATCCGTGCAGCCTCATTATGGGCCGTGGAGAGATTTCGTTTTTCTTGGCTATTTTCCTGATGAAGTATTGCTTGAGGTGAGGAAGTGGGTTTGGAGTCCGTGGCGTGTTTCTTTAGAAGATTGTAAAGGGGGGGAAAAAGTAGAGTAAATGAAGGCAGAGCTTTCATTAGTCCGAGTGATTTATATATATTAAAGGTCTTAGTTGTTTCCCTGCAGGCTATTTGTATTGGCTATTTTAGTTTACAGTGCTCGCAAATTAGTCAAAGATTAAAAATGTGGCGGGATTTTATGGACATAATTATGGCTTTAGCTTTCCTCCCATTCCAGGGACCTTGTGTGATTTGAACATAATTCCTATTGCAGATGGGACAAATCCTGTTGTTTCAGTCCTGACTGTGATCCACATGGCCAACAAATTAAATGAATTAGTGCATCGTCTATAATTTTATGCACAACTTATCCACATTTCGACGTAATAAGCTCAAGGTCCTGAGACAAAAACTGAGCACGCCAATTAAGACACTCACATCCAATCTTCTCTTCTCCTCTCTGGAGTTTTTTTTCTCTTTCCACAACGACTTTTTCTCTCCTGATTATTTCTGATTCTAGCAATCTCCCGGCCCCACCCCCCGTTCCCTGTCAGCATCTCAACCTCGTAATTAGCCAGCATTAATTAGATGCACTGGCATAATTGTTAATCATTGGTTACGCTGGAAACATCTTGGAGAATGAACAGAATGCCAAACGATGCGGGAGGGGGGGGAGACAACAGTTCGGTAGCAGAGAGAAGGAGACGGACACACGCGGAGAGAGGAGACTGTGGAAAATGCATCACAATGTGAGCAATTTCCCCGAGACTGCAGCTTTAATGCCTCGCCTTAAGAGACGGCACGAGATGGGGCTGATGGGTAATTTATTAATGACTCCTCTCTCATCATCTGATATTATTACTTCCTGCACACCAGAGGCCGGTTGTGGGAATTAAAAACAAACCCTGCACCGCAGCCCGGGCTCGCGGCGCGCGCATCACAAACACGCTTCGGCGGCGGCGAAACGGGAGGCGGCGGCGACGGTTTGCCGGCGGAGTCCCCTCGGTCCGACTGCTCCGCTGCCTGTCCATCTCCGATTACTGTCTAATCGAATTCAGCCTCATGTCTGGCTGCTCCCGCGGGTCTGCTCTGGCGGTCGGCTCCTGTGATAAAACATAAAAACAAGACACCGCCATTTCATTGTGGAACGAGTCAAAGGGGACATCAAAGACCGGCATCGGCTCTCTTTAGCCGTCGCCCTCTGTGTCGATCTTCCTTTACTTGACTTTATTTACTTTTGCATTCCCTCCCCGTCGGTCACCGCCACCTCGGCTTCTCTCGGCGACGGTGGACCCAGTGGCGGGTGTCATCGGGAATCGAGCGGCATCCTGCAGAGGTTACATGCCTCATTCTTTATTCTCCATGTCAACTGCCCGTAAATGTTTATAGCTTTGTGGTAAGACCTCGGCTATTCAAATTATCTTGTCACAATGCATCCCTGAGCAGGGATAAAGCCCTCCTTTATGGGAAACTGTAAACAGTCGCTGTGTGCTTCATGGGGAACAATACCCATTTATAAGAGTCCAGCGGAGGCCGTGTCCAAAGGGGGCAGTAAACTTTTCTCCCTGTATCTTCGCTTTCTTCCCGCTCGTCCCCCTTTTTCCGTCTACCAAGTCTTTTTCTGCTCCCCTCTCGTATTTTCTCCCTGCCTTTTTCACCCCTCCTTTCCCAGGGCTTGGCTGAGATCAGGCCGGGTTTTAATGAGAGCTGCTGCCTCAGTCTGAGCCCTCCTCTCTATGCAGCTCCATGAGCCTCGTAATCTGCCATCGATCCGTCCATGAGTTGTTGCTGTCAGCTCCCCGATATAACAGAAAGAAAAACAAAGCGCCATTCCAATTAGTCCAGGTTATAATCGCGTATTATTACAGTGGCGGCGCAGGATTTGGTGGAGCATGTCATCGCTCCCCTCACAACAAAGCCCCTCGGAGAGGTCGGGAGTGACACGGCGCCCTTCTTGCCAGCTCATATTCACAAGCAGAAAGCTCTCGCTGCCACAGCTCGCGACGCGGAGCCAAGTAAGCACTCCATTTGAATGTGACTCTAATCCTAATTGCATGCGGAAAGCCAAAAAAACGCTCTCCATACACAAACCTATAGCCGCGCGGGTGGACTTCGCTCGGCGAAATGTCCGCTGACTGGCTTGAAACGCTCAAGGGCGGGCGAGGGAGATGACCTTTGAGGGGAGCCGCCGCCGTACAATATGGCTTTCATAGCTTTTGTCCCATCAGCGTGTCTCACCTTTGAGTAAGTCACTAGACAAGTTTTGAATCTCTGCTCTGCCTTTGTGGCGCTGAGGCCGGACAATGGAATGAATCTGAATGACAAAAGGAATCGTTTAAGGACTGAGCCACATAATCATTCTCCCGGATAACAGCCAAACTATGATTCATTCATTTTACCCCCCCCCCCCATCAAATATTGTTTTTTGAAGCACACGTTTGTATGTAAACAGATGTTAGGACACCATAAAGGCCTGATTATTATCACAGACAATCAATAAAACGACGACACTTAGTGACAAATGAGAAAATTTAGGCAAATGGTTCCAGCAATAAATTAGATTTCTTCCTGCAAATTTTCAAAGCAGAACTCGGTTTGTAGCTTTGTTCGCTTAATTCCCTTTTCTGATTCCAAGAAAAATTATCTTCTGAATGTTTGAATTATTCGGCAAAGGCATTGGAAGAAGAAAAAAAAACAAATGTGAGGCTTCCAGGACTGAAAGCCAGTGAAAATAAGTAACATTTGGTACAAAAACTCAGAAGTGTTAGGGAGGCTTAAATGAGTCTTCACACTACTCCTCCTCCCTGAAGTGTATTCACAGAATTGAATTACACCCCTCCAGAGAGAGAGAAGGAACAGGACGAAAGCAAGGAAACGCAGAGGCAGAAGGAGAATGCGTTTAGCTTTGCATTGTGTTGCTTGCCACGTGGTAATACACTGGGCTCCTTCTTTTTTTTTCCTGCCACTGTCAAGAGCAAACATCAGAACTATCAACGCAGGAGAAGCCGCGGCTGGCGCCGAGGCGGGGGTTACTGTGGCGTGTGTTGCCATGGCAACAGCTAAACCAACTGATAATGCGAGGTAGCCTGATTGTCACAAACACGGTCACCGAGACCCGGCTGTCAAGCTGCTTGGGGAAAAGCACTCAGAGCACTTACAGGCCCGTTCTCCTCCCTTGGTTTACTGTACCCTTATCTGTCCAACGGCTCCATGAAGGACGGGCGGACGCGCAGCTTTTATGCCCCGTTTCCAGCGACCTGAGTAAATCTGTGTGGGCCGTGTGAGGCATCTCTGATTTGTAGCATCGAACCTTCCAAGCCTTTGATGTCGGGGAAAGCAAAAGCAACTAACGCTGTAGATGGACCAGTAAAATTGTTTTCCAGACGTGGCCGTGCTGCCGGCTGTTCCGCGTGCAAAGCTCCCCCCCCGGAACCGGTTCCGTGTCGCCGGCTGCGGAGCCGCGGACCATGAAGGTGTTTAATAAACAAAAGCAAGGGACTGATGATCTTTGCCTCCGCCGTCCCGGAGGAGGCGGACGACGGGCAGCCGACCACCTGCCACTGGGAGCGTTGCATTTTACTGGTGCCATGAAGAGACAGAGGCCGCTCTCCACAGGCCAATCAAAGCGCACCAACAGCTGGCCGGCCGCCCTCCGTCGCCGCGCTCCGACGACAGATTGAGATGGAGAGGCTCAGTCGATGCGCGCGCGTCATCCGAGAGCTCCTCCGCGCCCTCGCTCCCTCCCCGGCAGCAAATATTTACTGTGCGGCCCCTGATTTATTCCGGGTTAATTAGTGGAACTTAAGTAGTTATCACAGGCATGATTCTGAAAAACAAGGAGAACAAGCGGGCGTGCACGTGCGCTCACGTGCACGCCCGCGGCGTCTGGCTGCCTCGCGCCAGCTCAGCACCAGCTCCTGACCTGGCCTCTGGCCCCACAGGCATAATGTGGTTTATTATAGACATGTGAAGACTTAATTAGATGTGTATAATGCACGGCGTCCGGGGACTGCTTGCCGTCCTGTTTAAAACCAGGCCATGTACAAAACCGGCTGTGTGTTAACAGCCCGCATTAGCCAACCAGCGTGTGTTGTGCTAGCGGCGCGAGGCAGCTCGACGGTAAAGCGCCGCTTGCTCCTCATTACGACAGCTATACGTCGACGGCGCTTTGAGGGAGCAGATTACACAAGCGCACGCGCGCATTTCGTGCTTCCCGCCGTAATTGGCTCGGCACAGGGCGCAGGGAACGGAACGGTGCGAGACGTTATAGGTAATGAGCGACACCATTAAACAAATACGGGCTGACACACCTCCGGCTCCGAGGCTCGGTGCTCAGGTGGAGACAGCGGGCGCGTCTGACTGCAGCACAGCCCGCATCTAAAGGCGCCACCGAGGTTCTACATCTCCAGCGAATCATTCAGCTTTAGGCTCGGCCCAAGAGCAACCCGCAAAGATTAGCAGTTAGATTAGGATCTTTACTACAAGCAGTTTTTCCAGGAGCGGGATGAGGGAGATTAGCCCGAAACAAGAGGGACAAAACAAATCCACTCAAAGGAAGAGGCCGGTCACACAAAAGGAAAAGGTGTAAAAAAAAAGGAAGAAAGTGGAGGGATGCTGCTGACTCCACGAAAAATTTATGACTTGCAGTGGACATAAAACTTGAGTAAGAGCTTTGGTGGAAACAAAACGGAAACAAAAAAAGGAGGGATCGATAAATCAATGTGGGTTCACAGCGACGGCGGATCCACTGACATTTGTCACATGCATTACGGGCCCGTTGGACTGGACCGTGACCCTGGGTGACATTGCTGCACCCGGCTTCAGAGATGTGCAGAACAATGCTTCCATCAGGTGCGTTGTAAAGAGTCACTAATCCCTTTTAAAGGACACAGTGGGTGTCCCTCTATAGGTTTTATAGAGTGTCAACAAATCCCATAAAAAAGACAGAAACAAACAACGGGAACACGTTCAGAGTTCCCTGTACCTGCCTCAGACATAAATCCATGAAAGTGGAGTTTCACTTCCTGAAAAATGCGCCAGAAAAAAACAGTTTCACTCAAGCAAATGTAAAAATTACATTTTGTCGGGCAGCTGCAAATTAAAACGCAAACCTGCCGTGAATAATTACAGCAGCGGTTTTAATTGGTTTTGGATCACGTTGGCTTTTGGCTACAGTGAGAATACTTAGTGAGATCGGGCCTGTTTTCATTCCGTCCTCGTTGTGGACGGGTCCATTTACACCCTGTTACCTTCCCCATCAGTGGACTCACCTCCAGGTTCTCATTCATATCAATGGGCCCCGTCCTGCAGCGTGTGGACAGCTGCGCCTCTGCTTCACACGCTCGCTATGATACTGTCGCATGTTCTGTTAAACCCAAGCAAACGTCTCTGTTGGTGATAATTATTATGATTGCTGTTTAGTGCCAGTAAAATCCAGCCTCTCTTATTCCGCCGCTTGTTATTCTCTCTCCTCGTCGCCGCCGTCTCCCTCTCGCCGTTTCTTCTCCCCCTTTCTCATTTTCTTCACTTGCCGTGATATCACTTATTATCAACACGCCGCTCTGGAAACCATCCAAGCGCTCACATTGTTTCGAAGGTGACTGGAAGGACAATCTGTTAACGGGAAAAAGCGACTTGACTTCTTTTTCTTTTTTGGAAGCGAATGTGTTCTGCTTTTAAGAGAAATTAGACGTGGGCCGTTTTTCTGGTAATTAATCGGTGACATCAACGTCACACTTTGCAACACAACTTCCAAGACTGTACAAATACCCTACGCAGTATTTTTATTGTAAAATATTTCAAGAGCAAAGATATTTGACTTCCTCTGTCACAAAAACTTACTTTGCATTTAAGCGAGAGTTATTCAGCAAACAAGTCCATTTAGGCAGAACACACTAAACTCGGTGGACTAAATGTCACACAGCAGCTAATTAAGGTGTAATTTGTTGTTATTTTGTCATTTAATTTCAGGCGGGGAAAAGCTCATGCGAGCGCACACCTACCAGTAATTCACACTCGCCCGGCTGCGTGTTCCACTCTCCAATGTGTTTACCTACACTTCCCATCATCACAACAATAGTGGCTAAATGAGACAAACATGAACCCTGCGAGCACAAACAGACGAACTGTGATCATTACGGTACTTTCACAGGTGCGTGTCCTGCGAGTGTGTGCTTGTGCGACTGTTGCTGCGTGCAGCGTGTGAAAGCAAGAGCTGCACCCATTTATTACCCTGTAAATACAGCCTGAGCCAGAGCCATTATTTAGTTGGGGGATAAAACACAGGGAGCAGCTGGTGAATTTAGGGAATTACTGAACACTAGAGTGAACTGACAGAAACGGAGGGTCCTCTTTCTGACGGAAACAGGCGTGACCGCATCGTGGTGTCACGTTGCATTCTGATCAAAGGGACGAGTAAATGTAAGAACCAGCCAAAAAAACACATCCTCTTCTGCAGAAAACGCCCAGTTAAGCAGCGAAACCCTTAGTGTCGAGCATCCTGGATGCAGCCCGGGTTCTGTCTGGCCTGGAAGAACATGCAGTCCAGTCTCATTACTGAGCGTTTTAGCGTCACCCCATTTGCCTGCGTTTTACCAAAGGCTGTGCCCCTTCGGATTTGCAGCTATTTTCCCAACTGGTTCTAAAACATTAAGCTCCGTCACTTTACAGAGCAGCTGCAGATAATGATTTCTTGGTGTTCTCCAAAGTCTTGATCATGTGGAACATTACAACAGTGCCATAATAGCAGCTTAGAAGATTTCTTAACTCTTTTTAAAACTTTTAAAACTAAGCTTGAACCTGGACTTTACTTTCCAAAGCCTTCATTCATTTTATTGTATTTACAGTTGGCGCTGCCCCTGAACAAGTGATGCGCCTTCGTTATTTAATCTCGCGTCTTTTTTCCTCAAACTGATTTCTGAAAAGCGGCTCACGTCGCTGTTTACGCCCTAATTGGGGAAAAGAAGTCATTTTCAAAACAGTTTGCAATGAGCCAGACTGTCATTGTCTGTTTTGGTTTCTGCGCCTCGCTGTGATGGCCGCCTCCGAGGAGTGTTGAATGAGCCCCTGATTAGATTAATAAAGCCGCAGATTGAATGTGGCGATGTGTTGGGTTTACGGGCCGTCTCCCAGTGGCCTCTCCCTCTGTGGTCGCTGCCCAGGACGGGGCCGGTGGAGCCGCAGATCCCGATCGGTCCCCCGGGAGCCGGTGCGGACAGCTCTGCGCTCCGGCTCATGTTGCAGCGAAGTTTCCCTTTGGTTTCCGTATGCGACGCATCACCTTAGCCTATCTGCACATAAAACCATGTGAGACGACGGTGAATTTACTGCTGACACCGACCAAGAATAGCTTAGTTACTCCGATACGCCAGAGCAAGGATTGAAGTACAGTACAACAACGAACCATGGATTTCTAATATACTGCTGTTGGTGCCGCCTCGCCATTATCAAGGTCCACTGAGGCCGTGCAGGAATAATCCCATAAGATAATAGAATAATTCTCCATGGTAGCCTCCCTTCCTCATTTCCTTTCCTGTATAATCACCGCTGTGACATGATATCATGTGACAAATGAAAAATACCCCGCTTCGAAGCGGGCAACAGCTCGCATTTTTCATCGTTTCAGGGAAAACCCAAAGGGTGAAGCCACAGTGCTTACCTGAGACTGTAGCCTATTGATCTCAGCTGGCAACACTAACTGTGCTCTATTCATCCTGTTCTGGCTGAGGTCTCACACAAACAGAGCCGTCAATCACTGCCTCCGAGTAGCTGTGGCACCACCCTTGACATTAAGCTAACAATATCATTTGTCTCTTAAGTCCCTTTTTTGGCGGCAGAATTATGTGGCCGTTCAGTGGGGAATCCCTTTTTATTTAGCCTCCGAAGACGCGGAATTAAATTTAAAGTTTAATTAAGTTGTAATGGAACTTGAAGTGGAGGCAGTATAACCCTCTTTAAGCTTTTAGTTCTGCTCACAATGGCCTTTTAAAGGATTCAGACCTGCATTATCATATGGAAAACAGACCGGAGCCGCAATAAAAAATAAAAAAAAAGGTGTGATAGAGACATCCTCTGCAGCTACGGACGCACGCTGCTGCCGACGCTGGGTTGAACATTACAATTCAGTGTCGCGTGCAACCGTGACTGCGTGTCAGCGCCCGGGTCAATGGTATCAGTGAATATGTATCGACGCACGCTGGTTTCAATGTCCGGTTCAAGGTCGGAGCAACGGCGTGACTGTATCAGGAATCCTGATCAGCACAAATACTATTGACACATAAGCAACTGACGGATTCTTCGGGAGCTAAAATAAATCCATTTCCAATGATTTCCCCATCAGTAAAAAAACTGAATGTGGGCATTAATAATTCATCCGCATTCAGAAGGAATTGATCCACGGAGGTGGCAGCATCTTGGCAGGTGGGAGGGTCGAAGGGAAAAACATTGGCTCCTTCACGTATATGGCATTGGCATTTGAGCTCAGCATATAAACATGTATACGCGCAAATAAACAATAACAACAGCCCGGATTCCTGGGAACTTTCCCAATAAAACACCGGAGCTCTGAAATATACGGGTGACAAAAAGATACGGGCGTATATCTTCCACGGAGGCTTTGAAGGCTAAACAACCCCACGTTCGTGCCGAGATAAATTGGATCATTAAATAATGATGGTGCTTTGTGCCTCGCACAATTCACCAGCGCTATCCGGTTAGCATCCCCATCCTGAACACATTCGGCGACGGCCCATTTCGGCTTTAGTTAAATGGCGCCTCTCCGTCTTGCTATCCACGAGCTTTCGCTTTGAATTGGGTTTATCCAATTATCTTGCAGGTGTGACATCACTGAAACTGGAGAGGAAGAAAAAAAAAAGGGCCTAGGAGGCAGAGAAAGTGCTGCCGGCGGAATGAAAGATAAGTAAATGAAAAAGATGCAAATGGAGAAAACTTATTTTGATTTTTTTTTTATTTCTAAGCTAATTGGTCGCTAGAGAGAAGGTGCTGACGCGGGGTTTTTCTCCCCCCCTGCAGCCTGCTGCTGAGCCACCCACTCCACGACTCGCACAAAGGCTGCGAGGCGGGCGTGTGCGGCATCCAGTACAGTACACACAAAACACTGTGGCGCATGCACCTGCCACGGCTCCGGTAACAGCGGTGCCGTACGGCGCCCCGGCTGCCTAACGACACTGTTCTGCCCCGAGTCCGCCGCGAGACGCATTAGACGTCATTTTGCCTCTCGTCTTCCGTATCAGTCCTCTTTTTTGTTCGGTATATGTTAAAAGCCGGCGTTGGAACGGCGCGGCGTCCTCTCTTTTTTCTCCCCGGCGCGCATTTCCATCTCTCACCTGCCATTAGCCAACGCGCTCCGTCTGCCTGAGTCACATTTTACACAGACAAGATGTAGGAGCTGTTCTCTCCACACCCCATTAGAGACGGGAAAGAGCCCCAATAAGCCCGGGACACTCTGTGCAGAACTGGAGCTCCCACACACAGGTGCACACGCACGCACACATTAAACACACATATATTACACAGCCGAGTACAAAGCAGACGTGCTGTTCCACCAAAACAGTTGATAAAGATACAATGAAATAAAGCAAAACAAAAAGGTGTGAGTTATAATGAGGTGCAGAGGGATTGGAGGACACCTGTTTGTTTATACAATTGTTCAGAAACACAGTGCGGTTAATCACCTGTGGTGCTGCTGGGGTGATGCTTATCTACATCACAATGGAGGGTCGGCCTGCGTTAAACACAGAGGACAGATGCCCTTCCATTTTGTTTGGCTTTTCGGGTTTTAAAGCCTGTGTTTTCTCTCTCTCTCTCTCTCTCTCTCTCTCTCTCCCTCCCTCCTGCTGAAACAGATGCAGATGTTGTGTATTGTGCTGCACCTGCAGTTCCGGTCCAGCTTTCTGCTTGCCAACCTTCAAAAATACAGCCAGGCAGCATGTACTCACAATATGCCAAGTGGAGGGAAGGAAAAAAAAGAAAACCTCCCCCGTCAAAGACGGAAAAGGAAGACATCAAAAACGATTTCAATCTCGCCTCAATTTTCTCTCAATAGTTGTCTGCAAAGTAGTTCTCCTCCATCAGAAATAAAGAGAATCCTGTTACACATTTCTTCTCTTTACTAGCTCCGACGGCCTTTCACCAGCTGTAGTTACCATTTTATTTGCTGCCCCCATAAAGGTGACTTATAAGCTGTTATCACAAGGCCGGCGAGAAACGTCAATACAAGATTAAAAGATGTGAGCAAAGAGAGGGACGGACTTCATTAAAGCCGATACAGAGCCGCAAACACCTATTGATATGTGAGAGACAACCAGGGTAGTTGAGCGGTTCAGATGAGTTTTGGTGCCTCATTGACACCTATTGACTTCCATTGATTTGCCAGATGTAGCAGGCTCATGGGGGAATTGTACTTAGATCAACACTTATTTTTCAGACAGTAGTCGAATAGGCTGCTAAGAAGGAGGAGTACCTCTGAATGATGATGCATCACGTTATTGCGTCGCAGTAATATTGGAGGAGAAGAAAGTTTCCCGGGAGGTGGAGAAGTTCAATGTCAGTAACCAACTCAGGTAGAATAATAATCCAAATAACTTCTATGCTGCTGAATGACAATAAATCAAGCACTGGTTGCATTTTTGCTCCAAAGTGTTTTTTTTTTTCTTTTATATCCATTGTCCCCAAATTTATGTTTATTCACAGTAAATAATGAACCTTGAGTCAAGAGTCACACACCTGAGGCTCCAACCTGCTTTTCTACTTTATCTGCACTTTTGGTTTAACCATTTGTTTTGAGATGCAAGACATTATCGCTTTCAGTGTGGTTCACCAAAACTAATCTTTAAAGGTAGAAAAACAAAGGAATTTGGCGAATGTTACAGGAAAAACAAACTCCATGATTAAAAACAAACAAGTGTTGACTTTTGGAGGGAGCAGCAGGAAATCGTGCTCACCAGTGGTGAAGTTTCACACTTCTCACGCCCTAAAAGCCACCTCGCCTCATTCTGAAGAGGCTCCTTCTACTTACGAAACAAAACCGTGTTACTTCTTACCTTTTGCTTCTGTGAAAAGACGATTATTATTCTCGAAAAACGCAAGAAGCGTTTTGTCAGAAAAAACAAACAAGGGTCACTTTCAGGCGTTCGAACCAGCAATTGTGTGTGAGGACCAACAGGAAAAAAAGGAAAACACGGCACATCTCAGTTCTGTGGGTCATAACACGCGACTAAAATACATCGCAAAAAACCCACAACGCTGCTTCCTCTGCGGCTGATTACTCGCTTAATGCGGTTTCATGGCTCCGCTCCGGCTCGGCCCTCGGCGCCCGACAAGCGAAGGCTGCAGCAGGTGAGAGAGTTCATTAGAGAAGCAGGCTGGGGGTCCTCAACGAGCCGTCTCTTCACACGGCACCGCCGCGCTTAGCCTCCAGCTGTGACCTCTCCGGTCCGACGTGCAGAGATAATGCGCGGGCTCTAGGTAAACAACGCCGCCGCCGCCGCCGCACACACTCCGGTCGAGACAGGGAGTTTAACGAGCAGCGCCATCGTGCCTCGCAGCGCGCTGGCCCCCAAAACGTACTGCTACCCCGACTCTAACGCTTTGGTTTATTTATGAATATTTACAAAGGTCAAAGCTTCAAAAGTTTGGAAACAGTTGAAAGAAATATGAAGATTTAAGGTCAAGGTTAGAAGTGTAACGAAGGCAGAAAACAAAAATCTTGGCTCAGATATTTTACACATTCTGCATGTTGATGATTTCTGCCCTCCACCCACCCTTCAGCACAAAGCCAACACGGAGCCCTGCAAACCTTCCTATGGGCACGGAGGCAAAGATCTACCTGTGGAAGCGGCGTACAGTAGGAAGCAGGCGTCACTGCAGTCTTTAGTGTGCACAGGCTGACAGACAGACAGAGTCCTGGCTGACACCCGCTCGCCATGAACCGCTCCCCAAGCTAATTTATGCATTTCATGCTATTTTGCGAGCGGAGCGAATTGCATCACGTATAAACATTATTCTTTCTCGTAGGTAAACTGGGCTTTCTCAAACTGGGTTTCAAACTGTGTAATGAGGTTGAGAACAGATTTAATCTTTCACCACCACCAGCTGTTCCATATAGGTTGCATCACACATGCCCAGTGATGTTTTCTTCACATCCATTCATCTAATAATATTTTCATAACGTAAAAAAATAAATAAATAAATTTGAAGCGGGGTGTGAGAAAAAGAAACATTACTGCCAGATTTTTTATATGTTTTGAAATGAAAAAGGTGCGGCAGGTTTCTCGTAGGGCATCATCTCGAAGACGCTCATCAGATTAGTCTGGTGAGGACAGAAACCATAAATTTGATGATGGATGGATTGATGAACAACCCGAAAAACAAATGGTTCTCGTGACTCTAAATGCAGCATAACTAGTCTGAATTACTGAGTCAAGCCTTCCTCCTGTCCTTGTTTTACTCAACTGCCTTCACCAACTGGATAATGGACTTTGAGTGAAATACCCGCCAAGAGAATGGGCCAAAAGGTTCTCCCGCTGTACATCCACCATCTCCACAGAACAGCTGAAAGAGCCCAGTCCATGTATGAGGTGGACTGTTTTCTAACCGGAGTATTTACAAGGTAACCTGAGCTTTATACTGCGTATTATCAAATTCAAAAGTAGAAATCTGTTTATTCCCGCTCAATGCTTCATCACGCATGATTTCAAACAGAACTGTACACTGAAAACTAACGTTTTACCCTGTACAATCCTGCAAAGGAGAAATGACTTTCAATATGTTAATTCTATTTTACACTCTAGTGGAAGACATCTCTACTGTATGTACATCGGCACTGAAAAACATCACGGTGCCAGGATTAAAACCACAGTTTCAGGCAGTGAAGGGGAAACAATTCATGACTGTGTGAGTTAACGTCCAGGACAGGATTAGACACTGTAGACGCGTCTTCCAGGTCCGCTCGCGTGCACCGCAGGACAACAGCTCCCCCGCGTCCTATTCACAGAGCATGTGGGCTTCACAGTGCATGTGATGGAAGGCTCCATCATCCAAATTCCCACCCAGGTTATCATCTCGACACTGACAGGCAGCGCAACACCGCACTTATCCAGACGCCACCCAGAGGAGCCGTATGCCACAACACAAATGTCAGAATCAGATGGAACACGCGTGAAATGGACCCCACCCTGCCAGCTCCCGGGTACAGCCATCCGACTTGTAATGTTCCCATTAGCATGCAATTATATTACAAGTCTGCGTAATGTCCAATTGAGGCCATGTGTGAGCAGAGTAAGTCACGGTCCGGTGGACTCACAGTGAGCAAGTGGGCACGCTGACAAACGTCCTGTCACACAAATGGTGCTTGTTCAATGTGCTGCAATCTAAATACCAAAGCATCCACATACAGTACGCAGAATTTCCAGCAGGTGACAACATATTGCAGTAGCGATACGGGCGATCGTGGTCCCGGCGGATGAACCTCTGCAACCTACTGCACCAGCTTAGTGTAACAGAGCTGCCGTTGCAGCCGAGAGACGCCAGGTTTGACACGGCGTCGCTTTTTGACAAGCTGAAAATGAGTAGAGGTCGGGCTGCTGCACAGCCCACGTGAAAGTTTCCAGACAATGTTGTGGCTGTGGTGCACGTCGTTGAAAAGGAGTTGTCTGCCCTTGATGAGAAGGTGAGTGTTTATAAAGGCGACTGAAAAGCGGCACACAAATAACAGCCATGAGACGAGCTTTACATCTCAGGCCTGAAGCCCTTCGCTCACCTCGCTCTGTGCTCCAGCATTCAATGGATCAGGGTGAAAAAGTGACGTCTCATTTACTTGTTTCCCAGCAAGGACAGAAATGTAAACCTTTTGTCCCTCCGCTCAGCACAAATACATCTGAAATGTGTGGAGGTTTTTTGTACTTTTAGGCGGCTGGCAACAGAAAGAAATGCCAATACGTCTGTAAGTAAAGTAAAGACATCTGCAAGGCTGCTTCAAAATTAAATCTGAGCAATGCAAGATGACTAAAGGATGGAACATTTCAGGAAGCATTTAACGGCTAGAAATGAGCTGCTGTGCACCGGCGTCGAAATTAATCGATCGAGCTTGACGTGGAAGTGCCAAAAACTTTTTACTTTAGCGATTCAGTTACTGGAAGTGTTTATTCAAAAGCTTTTCAGCTGTAGTTGAATTTAGGAACATGTCCACGGTACAGTGGCTGCTCTGTAAGAGACTACTGTACCAATAGGAGTAGACTTTCCTTTTTTTTGCATTTCTGGGCCTGGAATTAATGTTACCGTAACAGAAAATATAATCCAGTGGAATCACAATCTCCAAATATATGTGTTTGTATTGGAGTGTAGTAATATGCAGAGCCTTTAGCTTTATAGCAGCCAACTAGGGCTATATACCAATATCCACTACCAAAACTCAAATAGCAAACCCTACTGTAGCAGGTGAAACGCATTTACATTTATGATCATATGTTTTCTCTAATTATCAGAGGACTGCATTATGCTCTGCCACAGAATGGCAAATGTTGTTGGAGCTTAGACAAAAGAAAACACTCCAACGCTCACAAAGTACACTTATTGCACAAACCAAAAAGCACAATAACTGAAACTCCTCCAAGCATGTGAAACCAAACAAACAGTATTGAGAATCTAATGGAAAAAGGCAAAAAAGGCTCAAAATGGCTCCCAGCCACTGAGGATTCTGGGAATGCCGGAGTGAAAGGACAGATGCAGGTAAAGTGTTTGCAGAGGGTTTGGCTGCCTGGTGCAGGAACAGGAGCAGAATCCTGAGTAGACGATTTAGCCGGGGGTTGTGGCAGGAGGGGAGTAATTATAGTCAGTGAAGGGAGGGCACGGGCGGAAATAATCTGCTCAAACCAAGAAAGAAACAGAAAAAGGGAGTGACCATAGATAATGGGCGTGGCTGAAGTCAGGAAGTGAGAGAGGGCAGACCAGGCATCATGACCGACAATGATGACAGAACTATGGCTAAAATAAACCAGAAATCTAGCACAGGAGTGAATGAATCCCTTAATGAGCATTTCAGTGATCTATTTTATGGGTCCATGAAGTTGCTAAAATAATAAGCTTGTATACATTTGACATTCCTCAGCTGCTAAATATAACACTTAAGCGCACACAGTGCATTCATCGTTGCTGAACCGGAGCCAAGACGTGCCCTTCGGTTATCGCTACCTGCGTCTTGACACTGTGTTCAGACTCCTTGATTGTCATTGAAAGCCGTAAAGGTAGTGGCGTGTTACATTACCAGCGGAGCAGTTGTAGGTCTTGCTCAACAGCCCTTCTCTTCATTAAAAGTTACTTAATTGACGGTGAACTGGCTCTACTTGTGCAGGAGTAATGAGCTGGGAGGGAAGGTCAGGCTCAGTGAATCAGCACTGATCTCGCTTTGCGCTAATTGATATGAGGGCGAAAGCGGAGAATTCCAGGCGATCTGCGTGGAGGAGGGAATAACCTGGGGAACAGTGACGCGGCTCACGCCCAAAGCCGCTCCTCCGGACTGTGTCCTGAGCCGGAAGGCGGCGGGTTGTCTCATTGTGGCCTCTCTCCGTGCGTCGGGCACGTCGCGGCGGGCGCGTTAGCCCGTCTAAGTGAGCGCTTCCTCATCCCCTGGACTTGTCAGCGTCTGCGCCTCCGCTCCCTTCGTTTCTCCACGTCTCCGCTCGGGCCCTTCGCATCTCCTGTTTTCTCCTCTCGGCTCGCTGGCCGGCGTCCACGCCACTGTTCTGCATCTCGCCCGGCGCTTTCTTTATCCCCTCCATCACTCCAGCTGTCCCTGCAGTTCCCATCTCCCGGCCCCACCATCTGGTGATCATGCCCTGATTACTCCGCAGAGCCCGGCTGTGCTTCTCGCACCCCTTATCTATCTGGAAAATCCTCCAGACTCGATCGCGCCATCGCTCCGTCTACTGTACCTCTGCCCCACCTCTCCCCCCTCCGTGCTTCCATCCCCTCAACCGTGCGCCGCTCCTTCCATCCGTTTCTGCCCTGCCACCTCCATCTATTCACAAAGCCATCCATTCATTCATCACCCACCTTTCCACCCATCCATTCAGCCATTCATCCAGCCAACTACTCTTCCTCCGAACCAGTCCACGCCCCACAGCAGCAGGATCAAAATGTAGGGGAGATAGCGCATGAGCCAAGATAAGCTCTCCCCGCAGGTCCCTGTCTATGTACCAGCTGATAGGAATCAATCTGCACCCCGGGACACTGCTCCTTTTGTTGTGTTTCTCCTCTCCGTTACAGCTCCCCTTTTGTTTCATTTTACTTTTACTTTAATCCCAACCACTGTTTTTTTCTGAAGTGCTGTCAAAAATCATTTCAGTGCAATACCTTGATCCTTTCTTCCTCCTCGGTGTCAATACAGCATTTGAATGGTATTTTGTTTTGCCGTTGTTGTTTTTTTATTTAGTTCATACCACTGGGGTGTTCTGTAAAGGTGCTCGCCACATGCTAGACCGGTTTCTCACAAATAGACAAAAAAACGTCTGAAAAGCGGAGCCGAGAGGCTGGCTGCTGTTTTTCTACATCAATACTGGCTTTTATTAAGACTTCCTTTCACCCGATTTCCTGAAAAAGAGAAGTATTTTCCGGTGTTGTATTGTTCATACCTTTGGTTTAGTAGATTGAAGATTGAAACCGAAGGGTCACAGCTCATGGCGCTGTGTTGCAATGGACTAACATGACTTTGTATTAGACGCTGAGGCAACGCTGGACAATGCCAGCAGGGCAGCATGTTACTGTAGGATGAATCATCAGGAGACAATGTCTCATGTCTCATGAGACAGTCAAAATTATTATTCTTATATATTATCATTCCTCAAACAAAAAACGTGAAGCCCAATTTCTCACATGGAGACAAAATGACAGAGTGCACCTACTACTGTGTTGGACGGCGACACACAATTTTCATGTGTCAACTTTTCAGCAGGACCAGACTCAGACCAGTTGGATGGAAGATTCATTTCCAGAACAGAAAAAGTGTAACTGCCAATTTGACTGGTTTAGTTCTCCTGGAACACAGCTACTGTTTGTCCGTCTAGTCCATGTATGTTAATAGATCATATGTCACATCATGTAATGTCCAATCTTGTGCGTTTGGCAAAGATTATTTGCATACTATGGCTCTCTGTAACTCATGGGCGTGTCTAAATGAAACTGACAATTTCTAGCAATAATGCATTAGTTTTTATTAGCTTTTATTCTTTCCTTGTTTTGTTTGATATGTGATGTTTTTAAAGACATCGCCAATCTTGGGCTTGTAAAAAATAGCAATAATTCGACTACATATTAAAGAGTATAGTGTGAAGTTGTGCCGTTTAATACCAATGAAGTGGAGCAGTAGTGTGCTTTTTATGCCGTTGATCAACTGACCGTGAACCTTCTCCAATCAAATGCTATTTGGGACGGGTGAGTGGAGGATGCCTCCGTTGCTGGAAGGTCACGGTAGAGGTGGGTGGGAGTGGACCACACACACCTCCTGCTGCACGGAGATTTATCAGGCCAGCTTTGCTCCCAGAAACACATGGTTAATTTAGCAGCCATTACAGGTGACACCGTGATGAATAGGGAGGGCTGTTCACGCATACATAGGCAATAGGCATAAACACACACAAGCGCACCTAAACACACAGAGAGAGAAACACGCTCATGGAAAAGAATAATGGTCATTTTACTGCAGTCTGCAGGAGGACGGGAGATAAAAGTTAGTGTTGGGAGAATGATGTGTCAGGATGGTTTCATTAGCTCGGAGATAGAAGACTCCTGTCTGTGCCATTGGTGATCACTCTGGGGGAATAAATTATTCCTCGCTGCCGGAGATGGACACGTGCAATAACACAGCAGCAAACTATCAGTTAACTCACTGTTAATCCCAACTACTTATGCACCCAAATACTCTTGGAGCCGTAATTAGGTCTCCTGGTAATCAGGATTTAATGCATTTGAAATGCTGAAAGCCAAATGTGGGACTGCACCTGCGTGTTCATCACAGGAGAAAAGTGATGTGTACATAGTCATGAGACAGCAGGCCATAGCTCATCAATCCCCTCGCCCATTTATCATCATTTCCATCTCTTAACGCTGATATATATTCATTTGTTGGAGGTGCCCTCCACTGCTTTGAGTGGGAGGTTCCACACGCACCGCAAATATTTGATCACTGTCAAACATGTGTCGGCCGGGACTGTGACAAACATACACTAAGCTGCTCTACAAAGGGCTGTCTATTCAAACCGGCAGATGATATAGAGTTGTTCTGCCCACACACACACGCAGGAAGCAGTGTGCCTACGGTTGAACGGCAGCCCAGAACCAGGAGCCGGGGTAGAGAAGAGAATGTCCTTTTTTTTTTTTTTTTTTTTTTTTTCAGGCAGCGACTCTGCTCACGCATCCATCCCTCCCGGCGGCTTGGCAGAGAGCAGAACAGACGTACAGACAGACAATGGAGGAGTCTCTGCGGAGATCAGCCGGTGCGGCTACACGACCACCACTTTCTTTTCCAACGCCGGTGCCTGCGGGGGAAAGCATAACCCTTTAATATACATTTTGAGAACATTGACAAATTCCTTTTGCTGCGCTTTGTTAAATATAAAGGCCCTCTGAAGGACCAGCTTCAGAGGCAAATTACACTGGGTAAACAAAATGGGAGGCCCAAGAGTGTGTAGCATCGTAGCATACCTCCTAATGAAGCAACATCAGAAAGCCCATACTTTGTCTGTCCGTATCATCACAATAACAATCATATCAGATCAAACAATCAGATGCAAACTTCATTTGATTATAGCCTTTCGCCACTATGGGGATTTTTCTTATACAGGCGTCGGGGAGTGGAGCGCTGTCATTACCTTCGGCACTCATCAAGATGCATCCTGAAGGTCAGACCTGATGAATTGGAGAGACAGCTCTGTTATAGAGAGCGGCTATTATCCATAATACTGAAAGAGATTATTCACTCTCCTGAGAGAGCAGAGGAGAGGAGTTGAGAGGAAATAAAGGGGAGAAAGGAAGACAACGATTAAAGGAAGGGAAATAAAAATAGACGAGGGGACGGGGGGGGGGGGGGGGGGGGTGGATGATGATCCGCATGCAGTGGGCTCAGAGAACACCTCAGTGAAGTGTCACTGTGAAATGCTGATAGCTGATCGGTGACAAAACTCCCCTACCCACTTAAAGCTGACACCTCGGTGCAACTGTTTCTCTCCGCAGCAGGCAGTCAGGGATGATATCAATGTACCTGAGAGAAGCTAGAATACTCCCAGCCCAGTTAGAGCTGACACCAGGAAACAGTCTCCCTCCTCCGCTCCCCTCTGTCTCAGCTCAACATTTTTTCCTCAGCGGAGATGTCCTTTGACAGAATTCTGCACTGAAGCCACTCCACAAGCCTGTTAGCTGCAGACAGCCCCTCGGGCTGGAATTTAAGGAGGGAAACGCCTGCTGGTTTGAGTGAATTAAAATGGAGTTGATCCGTAACCTTATCACCAAGCAATTTGCCAATAATCTTGAAACACGGGGACATCCTATCTTACCCCATCATCCCCTAACTTGTGTTGAAGCCGGGATAAGAAGAGCTATGGGATATCCCATGCTAATAGGTATTCTGTTGCACCCTGAGCTGCACCTTACAGTCTCTCTGCAGGCTGTGGAGATGTAGGATATCCCATCCTAACAGGGGTCTTCTTGAACCCTGAGCCCCTCTCGCAGTGTGTGCCTGCGTCTCTCTCTGCAGGCTGCGGCGATGAAGCTATCTGTGCCTGCAGTAGTCCAGCGCTGTGCCGTGCATGATAAAGAGCAAGGGATCGTGGGGGACACCCGGGGAAGGCTGTGCAACGCAGCTGCCGCTACAAAGCTGCGGGCCAGAAGCCGCGGTGGAGGAAGGAGCGATTTGAATGGCAGGGAAAGGCGCATGCAAACGAGTCTGATCCAATGCCTAAACACGCGAGCGCGCGCATGAAATGACACGCGTAAACAAAGTTTGAATGCACGGAGGTACAAAGGTAATGCAAATGCATGCATCGGCAGCCAAATGCCAGTGTGCATATATGCATACAGTCACCTTCACGGGGAAAGCGGTGACAAACAGCACCAGGAGGGTTAAGAAGCGAATGTATCACATAAATATCCAACACGTGGGGTTGAAGAGATAGAGGAGCAGAGCAGAGCAATAAACGGCCTCTTGTATCAAAAAGTCAAAAGTACCATTCATGTATTTGCATCACTGGAGGTTACAGAGAATCCGCCTGAAGCCACAAGCGAAGAACACAATAAAAAGAAGCAGTGTGTGTCTGTGTGTGTGTAATGCATTTACCTCAGTCTCAAAGCTCAGAGGATTAAATTAGAGAAGGAGCGGGTCCTCCGCTGTGAAGGAGGGGACGGAGGACGGGTCACACCCGCAGACTCCATTGGCGCTCGGCTCCTCGCTGAGGAGACGGTCTCCGGGGTGCGGGTGGACAGGATGACCCCCGGTTGGCCTGGGGAGCCCACGCCGCTACAGGCAGACATCACTTTACAGGTCAACCGCTCTCCTCAAGGGTGTAATTAAAAAGTTAGAGGTATGATTTTTGCTGTTGCTGCAAAAATGCAGTACACTTTGGCGCCGGAGGCAAAAGCTATTCAGTGTGTCTCCGTGAACATTTATATTTTGACAAGTGACTGATTTCACTATTAGCAGAAAATTGCTTCATATTACACTGAAATTCCTCCTCCCTTTAATTTTGTATGTAAATAACAAAAATCATCTGACCATCATGGACCTCAGAATTAGGAAAATACAGACTGAGCCAAACAACATTCTGCCTTTGTCGTGTTGCATGGTCCCGAACGCTTTGCTTCACGGTCAACTCGATGCCTGTGAGGCGTTCAGGTGCTGCGGCTGCAAAGCTAGCTTGAACCGTCTCCACTCCACCAGGCTTGACAGAGGGTTTGAGGTGTATTTGCTGAAATGAAAAGCCAAACAACATCACTTTGATCCATCTGTCCACAGGACATCGTTCCAGAAGTCTTGTTGTTTGTTCAGAGGCAGTTTCGTGCACCCCTGTTGTGCTTTCATGTTCTTTTAGAGAGAAGAGTCTTTCTCCTGGCAACCCTTCCCAACGAGTTCTATTTGTTGTCTTTTCTAATTGTGCCGTCATGGGCTTTAACATTTCACACGCTCAGGGAGGCCTGTAGGGTCTGAGACGGAGCTCTTGGGGTTCTGGCATTTGTGTTCAGTATTTGCCAAATGCTGAGACCTGCTTTGATCACCAGACTTTTATTCATTTTAAAGAATAAGAATAATCTGGATATCGATAAGAATAATATGATTCTTTGTTTTGATGAAGAGATTGTGAACTGTGATGTGTGGTTCCATATCAAACAACAACAACACAGCCAACTGTTACAGATGCTGTGGGATTCTGAAGGCATGTTGCATTCTGGGAAAAATCGGATTAGCTGTTACTTTATTGAACAGAGTGTGTACCTGATCTTTCTGCTCACATCTCACAGAAACAGGTTAATATGGTAATTTCCACCCGGACATGTTTGAAACACAGACACTAATTTCATTATTGACAAGTTTTTGCACCTAAGGTTAAAGCTCAGAATGCATGTGTTAGAAATGGAAAGAGCTGCACAACATGGTGCCGAACATTAGATACTGTATTGGGACCAGTATCAGATTAAATATGAGTCATGTGAGAAATTTCAACCTATGTAATTAGCCAATTTCTCAGGCCACAGTTTAGTCAGATAAATATAAAAAAAAATTCACAAAAAGGCAGAACCGACATGTTTCACGTAACAGTTCCTATTTGGTTTGGTTTGGTTTCAGAAAAACGTCTGAATAATGTCTGTACCAGAAACTATACAAAGATGAAACACAGATGTCACTTCTGCCGCCGTGTGATGGGAACATTACACAAGCCAGACAAACATTCTACAAGTTGTTCTGAGAAGCTCATTGATCACACAGAAAAGCTGTATTGACTTTTTTACAGACCTCCGGGTCTCAGGATTACTCTAATGGATGAAGATGTTGATGTCTGAGTGAATTTATGAATGGATATGAATCTTCATTACATTAATATAGTGGCGAGACACTATTTGACATAAGCAAGTAGTAAAGTGGCCGTAAAACGTTTTTACCTCCCTTTTTAAAATGTCAAAGTTTTACTTTGTAATGAACAACAAAAATAATGATATTAATAATTTATATGCTAAAGCTCATATTAAATCCTAGTGTGAGACTTTAACACCAACAGGAACTTTTTTTTCATTTTTTTATGTTTATTAACTCATGGTTATGGCCATGCACCAGTGTTTGGGCATATGTATGCTATAACCACTGAGAACATACTACAGGATATACAGTACTGTTGGAAAAGCTTTTAAGGCGTTCACATATTTCCAGAAACAGAGTGACTGAGAGCAGACACGAACTCATATTGCACTTATTTTGTATAATCGTGTTTATTTAGGCAGATTTAGGGGGAACATCTGCTATAGCTGAGAAAAGCTACGGGCATCTGTTGATGAACGGCAAACTGTCAATCACGTCGCACGCCTCGCCCCTCCCGCCTCCTATCCCAGAGGGACGGAGAGCGGGAGATAGACGGAGTTAATCAAAAGAGTAGTCTTGCAATTAAGTCCCAGTGAAAGTTGCAGGATTGTATCTTAAATCCATTTGGTTTACTTCATGCCTGAGATGAGGCTCCAAATTAAAAGTCTCTACATCGCCTCTTGATGCCCGGGTTCAGCGATTAAGCTGGTCATGGCGTATAAGAGGAAAACAGAGCCGTGTTTTTACACTGCGTCTTGTGTTAATGTGCTTTGTGTGTCCCGAGTAGGAAAATTGTTGTTCTGTGTTGATTTATTCTCCTCCGTCACACGATTGAAAAGCTTTTGCGACATGCAGCTTCCCTCGTTCGCAGGTTCATTCAGGACTGAAGGTTATCTACATGTACCCAGATCACGACCTCAGTGTGTGATTACATGTTTCGTTCCAACGCTGATGTGATCCTCGCAGGGTATTGGCCCGGTAGCCGCCTACCTGTGGATTTACATCATGGGGTTTTATATCTGCACCCAATCTCCCGCTATCGTCCCCCTGCAGCTTTTTCCATCAAACCGCAGCGATTTAGCACACTTCCCCCCGACGCGCCGCTTCTCTATTCTCCAGCTGCATTTGGACAGCTGACCCTCTAGCCAAGGTGCCTCCTCTAAACAGGCCCGCATGTTTTATTCATGGCACCTGTAGAAGAGAGTAAACTGCTGGACCACAACCAAGAAATAACGGCTCAGTCGACTCAGGGGAACCACTTTCCCTGTTGAAATAAGACACCTCCCGTCTCTGTTGCGGCTGCGCTCTGATCCTCATGCCACGCATCAACCGCGCCGCGGCAGCTCCCACGGCAGCAAGTCGGATATTCCCCTGCTTTTTAACCACTTCATTCGATTAAGAAGGCATTCATATTTCTCAGATGTCGTTATGGGCGGATTATTCAGCCATTTGCATCGTCCCAAAAGTGGCTCCATTATTCTGCAGTTAGTTAACAACTCCAGCGGGTTGTGAGGAAACAGGAAATATGTTTATTGTGGAGAATGGGAAAATCAATACTGCAGTTATATATAGCAGCAAACTGGTGGTTTTAAGTTTAACCCAACAACAGATAAATGGCAAATATAAGCTATTGTGTTTGATTTTACAATGCTTTGTTAGAAACAACTAGTGTTTTTATAGAAGCTTGGGAGATGCTGATAAAGAATTTGTTTTTTAAATGGCTGATGAATGTAGTGTTTTTTTGTTCTATCCCATACAGTAAATAAGAGAGGTATTGATCCAGTCGTCTAAGTCTCATTAAGCTAGTGAATAGTGGCATTTTGCAAAATGTTGCACTATTGCTCTAAAAAAACGCAGAACAGCCGACGTCTTTGCAAACAGGAGCGCTTGCTCCCTTCACTTGGCCAACGCTGATCTTCCAAGGCAATCAGTGGATTTGAGCCAGTGGCACTTTTGATCACCAAATGTGCTCTCCCCTCATGCAAAATGCAAAGGTTGGCCCTCATGATCAATAAAAACCTGCACGGCTGGATCCAAGGTGATCAGACAGGAGCGCGTAGCTCAGCCCGCGCGTGACAGGCGCATATTGTCGAAAGATTGAAATTGATACAACACCAATGTTCGCTAATCACAGAGCTGCCTGTCTCTTCTCCTTGATCATTCAGGCTGAATCAGAGCGTGTCTTTGATCAGTCTCTGGCACTGTACCCGGGGACGGACCAAAAGAGACAGGCAGTACAGAGGAGAGGACAGACACTGGCGCGTATTTACCCCTGCATTTCAATTTCACTAATGATTATTCTCGTCCAGTCACTGTACAACAGCTCGGAGGAAAGCGAGGACCGAGCCTGAGCCTTTATTACGGGAGATCTGAGTGAACATTATTGCTTTTGCTGCATGAAACCAACGCTTCAAGCAGTTATAATGATTATCATTATCTGCTGAGAGACATGCTCTACGCAAATTGGCTCTATGTCAGTAATTAAGAGATGCACCCCTTTTTTTGGGTGGGGGAGGGAGGCGAGTGAAGTTTCCACGGCGCTTTTTAAAATAAAAAGCCTTAATAACGCTGTGCTGAATTTTAATATCCAACCTATGGGGATAATTTGTCCCCTTCTCTCAAAAAGGTTCCACATTTGAACGTTATCACCTTTCACAATGCCTAATTACATGTAAGAGAAAGCAAAGTGGAAACTGCGCAGCCTAATTTGAATCTTTACGCTCTTAAAGGCCGAGCAACGCACAAAATGTGCTGCCGGGATGTGTGTAACTCTACTTCGCACAGTATTTTGTTCTAATTTCCTAATTATTCCACTGGAAAGTGGCCAGAGTTGTGTGTGTTAGGGTGTAACGGTCTAATTCCCCCTCCTGTGTCTTCCAGCTACTGTACAGTCCAGGTGTGGGTTTATGTATGCATTAAATTACACATTAATTTTGATTTTTATCACCTTCTACTACTCTCTCCGGGGTGCTGCTGTGACAGAATGAGGTTAGTCGCAGCATGACCACTAGGATGGCTACGGTAAAAAAAAACCAAAAAAAACAGGCGGTGATTGGAAATCCAAACACCAGATGCTGTCATAGCGGAGAATTATTTGTTTACATGTGACATTCTGTCCTCTCAAGCAAAAAACAATTCCCTCCAAACTTTCCCCTCGCTTCACGTGTAATGGAAACTTTGGAGAGGATTGTTTTGCCTGTTTCGGAGTTCCGGCAGCCGAACGTGTTTCATTTGCTGAGCCGGGCAGAATTATTGCAGAGGATGCTATTTTTTTGAGCGCTTCAAACGTTTATGGTTACTTAGAAACAGCAGATCTCTCTGCCAGGGTGTTGTTTTGATTTTTCCTGTGCTTTTAACGCAATCCAACGCGGGATTCTCAACTCCAGCCTCAAAGACGAGCGCTCTCCCTCTCCTGTAATAGAGCAGATTGTTCCCATCGGTCAGACCAGCGCAGCTAGCTTGTCACATTTGCTCCTCATCGGCCCCTAACGACCTTTGACCCCGGTGAGGATTTAACCTCCAAACACACCGGTCGCCTCTGCGAGTTCACTCCAGCGCCTGGATCCTCTCTATTCATTGCAATTTACTGCCACTCAGTCTTTGAAAACTGGTCATTTTTTTTGTTAAATAAGAGGAAAATTTACATTTATATTGGCAGGTGGTGAAAGTACAAACCGAGTACAAAAACATGTATTGGACACATTGAATTTGATGCTGCTAATTACGCAAATGTCCAGACAGTCTCAACGAGCAGGGAGAATTTACAAGGGCAGAGAAAATGTTTAGTGTGAAACAAAACCGGCGCAAGTGATAAAGCTAAAGAACATCATTATTTATTGCCACGTCAATAAAACCATTGATTTAGTGCCAAGTAGATCCTTAATATTCTTCACTAATTCACCCCAAGTTATAATTTAATTACATTTGTTGTAAGTAAACCCCTTATAGTGAAACATATTAGCATCTGTTTCTTCATCTTGTAAATGAATCATTACATTTTGAATAGGTACATTTTATATTGTTGATCTGTTTACTGTCAAACCTCTTCCCAAAGTGTCAATGTTGTGAATTTAATCTATTAGTCTACTTGTCATTGCAAGTGTACTAATATTATTATTATGTATTGCTGTACAAAATATTACATAGATGCTAAAGACGAGCTATATAATTAAGTGAAGGTATAAAAGCAAATGGCTTAAATGATGCACAATAATGATGGTGAATCAAGCTCTTGTGGTTTTTCAGACTAAGTGCAGGTCATAAGTGGAAGTGGGTGGGAGAGCGATTATGTTAGCCTCCGCCTGCAGGTGAGTATTCTCCATGCATTTAGAGGTTGGATATGCGGTGCTATAGACGATGTGAAAGGCTGCAGAACAGCGACGCAGCAAACATCTCACGGCAGCGAGAGAGAGGGAGAGGGGTGGAGAAGGTTGAGACGAGAAGAGAGGATTTGAAGATTGATGCGAGGCTGCGGCAGTGGGAAGCCAGGAGCAGGGGAGTGGGTGGTTTAGCGGGGCTGTTACGCCGGCGCAGGTGGCTGGGGAGGCAGAGAAAGTGTGAATCCATGGGATATTGGATGTCCTGACCTGGCCAGTGGAGGGCGTGAGGATGGATCGGCCACCACGGACCAGCAGAGGAAGCAGGAACAAGGGGAGAGGGAGAGATGGGGTGATGGAGGTGTGGAGCAAAAGAAGGGAGTAAGGAGAATATCAATGGCCAGACAGAGACACATATGGATTTCTCCTCCGTCTCTTCAGAGCCTAACTTTACAGCGGCGCAGGAGTGGATCGAAAAGGGAGGGAGAGAAAAAGTGCCTGCTGATCCTCCCCAGAGAAATCAACACTTATGCATGAAAAGCTTCTTTGACTGTTAACTTTGTTTTGCGGCTCATTGTTCAATAGGATGCACTTGTTTTGTTTTGTTTGGCTTTTTTTCCCCCCCTGTCCTTCTGTTTACAAGTCAAAACAATAAACGCAACATAAGGTGGTGACAGAAAGTAATGAATACCACATAAATGATAAAACGCAAGTCTATGCCTCAGAGTCAGCGCCTAATAAAAAAATGAAATTTATGAATAAGTGTGGTTATTACAAAGAGCTGCCTTGTGACTATTTGCATAATTCCAATTATTGCCATATGACACGCTTCCTTCCTGATGTGATTTGTGCTGACTGCTAATACCATCAGCATAAACAAAGGAATATCACATTGATTCTAAAGTCGAGTCTGTCTTTGTGCGGATCAGCACTTATATGAATCAAAAACGTGGAGACGCAACCACCGGTCCGGGTTTTCAAAGCTGATCCTGCACAAGACAGGTTTGCTTTTAATATGTCAGGTCACAATTCACTTTGAATTATACAAAAAAGAGCAACAGAATTACAAAATGAAAGTAAAATAGAAAAAAAAGACTAGAATGACAATGAAAATGTATTTTGTAGAACTTTTGGCCCAGTCTGAAAAGTTTATGTGACATAATGGACAGGACTTATTTTGACTGAGCTGGAAGACAACAACAATAACAGCTACTTGAGTAAAAAGTAGGTCTTTCACAGTGAATATGAGCAAATATGAGAATTGAAAACAATAAGAATGTGATCGATGAGGATCTCATAACTGGACAGCACCTTTAGAATAAACATGACCTGGACGGCTGAAGCTCACAGATAAATTAAGAATACTCTTTTTTATTTGTTCAATTGACCCTTTAAGCTGTATCTATTCACCATTGAAGGGAGTAGAAGAGAATAGAGTGGTGGCCTTTGATCCCCTACAGGGGGATCGCCTGGGAAGAAGATAATGAGGAAATCAATAAGCCTGGTTGTAAAACTCAGGCTAAGTCATGCCTGCTCAGCAGGGGGTAAGCTGTGCGCTACGTTCAGCCCTCCAGCACCAGCTGAAACACCACCACAACCCCTCATGTGGCTTCACCGGGAGGGAACGCGGACGGCGCCCAAACCAGAACGCCTGCCGCATCTCAACGTAAACACATGGCTTCCTCTGTGACAGGCGGCCGAGAACAGTGCTGCTCACGGGGAGTGTTCCTCCTGCTGTGGATTATAACTGGGGATACAAGGCTGCTCAGATACACTTGAAACAGAGGGAGGCATCTCTGGGTCTGTCGAGCAGGAGGATAAAGCAAATAAATGGACTCGCTCTCACTCACACCCTCCGCATGATCCTCACAGAGAAAGGATTTACCCTTTTAGGCTTTTAATTGCCAGTAAACAAGAGCGTGGAAAAGATAAGAATCAGTGGGACAAAGATCTGCTTGACAATAACACCAACCCCATGAGCTACAAGAATGACTGCTTGTCCATTTAATATTTTCTGCCGTTTGATCATTTAGTCTGTTTGATATTTCATTCATGTGAAATCTAGTTTGGTGAAATGTTGCTCTGTGGGGGAAAAGATTTTATTAGTATTTCCCCAGTAATATTCCGGTATTGCAGTTCATTTTGGTTTGGATTCAGATTATGGTTTCACAAACGTGGAGTTTGCTCTGTAGCTTTTCATATATTCTGTCAATATATACCCTGACATACAGTACACAGCTTGTCATCTTGCCTATTCATTACCAGAAAATGAGAAATGCATCCCAGACCACAAATTCTAACGTTTGGCCTATTTTACATCAGGCAGGAAGCGTGACTAAACTCCACAAGCTGCATACATGCTATATGGGGATCCTTGTTATCTGCTCACATCAAAGGGGCGTCCAGTAAGAATGCGTTAGCATGGTAATAGCTCACGGTCTCGGCTCTGAGAGGAGAGAGGAGAGGTTTGCAAAGTCACTTTGTTAGACATTAGCACGTTAAAACAGCATATCCAGGGATAAGAAAAACAACCAAGGGTAAAATAAAATAAAATTAATCTAATTCTTTTATCAGACAAGTTTGTCCCTCATCCACAGTAAACACAACGTTCCTTACTGTCCATCTGTCGCTAAAAGCCTCTACGTTATCTATTACCATCGTAAGCATATTTCGCCCTAAGCCTGGTCTTGAGCAGAACCTCCAGAACTGATACTAGCTCCTCACTTTCACTGCTGTACTCTGGTTTTGGTATCGTCTCATCAGGCAAATGGCCAGTTTAACCGCGCCAAACAGAATTCAAACCAGTCTCTTTTCCTTCGCACGATATGTTGGGCTAAAAATGAACAAACCAAACTTAAGGACAAAAAAGTCTAAGGCTCTCAACTTATCCCAATGTCAAACAACACAGAAAGCCTGGGACAAATATGTGTACTGTAAATATATAGAACTTAGGGTGTAGCCATGCTGTGTGTGTGTGTGTGTGTGTGTGTGTGTGTGTGTGTGTGTGTGTGTGTGTGTGTGTGTGTGTGTGTGTGTGTGTGTGTGTGTGTGTGTGTGTGTGTGTGTGTGTGTGTGTGTGTGTGTGTGTGTTTGTAGGTTTGCAACATGTACAACCTTCTTCTGAAGCTCAGCTGGCCTTTGTTAAATCCACAGCTTGTACAGTTCACCTCGACTCCCTTAAAGCTGCCAAAAAGCACAGGTTCAGGACCTTTATGCAGATATGATACACTGACTTTTTCTCCACACTCCATGAGACAGAGCCCAAGCGTCCTATTAGCAACAGAGAGGCTGTTGATTGGTTTAATTACTGTCCTGTAGCTGCTTGTGTTCATCCAGCATCGTGAAAGAGAAAGTAACCAAAGATGAGTTCAGAACCTTAGTAACTACAGCTACTAAAAGAAAAGACTCTTTTAAGGAAGCGAGCAGCTTTATCGGCCTGTCTGGCTCTTGGACGCTACCTTTCAGGGATGGATTCAACCTGTTGCTGGGAGTAAAGCTAAAGCCTTTTGACTCTGCTGTGGTGTTCTAGTGGTGTTGGACGTTACAGTGTTTAAAACCACGTCAAAAAAAAACAACACATGAAGTCGCCAAAAACTCCAAAAATGAAATATTTAAAATAACTAAGCGTTATTTCGTTAGGTTATGTGCACATACAGTAGCATAGATTTGTTTTCAAATGCATTGTGATTTTTTTTTTTAGTTCATATGATAGTTTGGGTGTAAATAAAATAATTTTAGAGCAACACTGGGACATTTCTTCATTTTCCATGTGGCAACACTGCACAGACCTCAGATAAACTCCCAGGACCTGCAGCCCAGCCCCCACCCCACCCCCACTGAAGCCCTCCGGGCAGACTTGGCACTGGCTGACCCCTCCACTGCGCCACCAGTAAGGTCTCTCTTTCTGCCCAGTTAACTCTGACGGATGGAGGACTCTCAGGAGCACAGGGTCTCCTCTACACACTGAATGTCCCTGTGATTACAAACAAAAACGTTCGAATCATCTGCATAAGAGACAAGATGGAGAGTCTTGGCAGAAAAACACCACTGAGGCAACTCCTTAGTCTAAATGGGAGCAACTCAATGGCCAGACTATACAGTACAGTCTTATACCCCTCTGTACAGGGATTGGTCCATCAGTCCTGTCCTCACTGTCCCCCAATATACAACAAAAACAATAAACTCACACCAAAGCTAGAAAAGAACAATGATGAATTCTGGCAAAAACTTTCTTCCTAATAAAAAAGACATTCACATTACCATTCAAAAAAGTACAAGTCAGTCAAATCACGATTCAGAAATGATTGCCCCTCCTCCACTGTGACAGTACCATCCAGTGGGACGAACCAAAACTTCCCAAATGCACATAAAATAACACTACTAGAGAAAAAAGGAGGGAGGAGAGAGGAGGCGAGAGGAGAGGAGACCTTGGCTCGGTTATATATTCAGGACAGAGTCTCCCTCTAATCCACATACACTCTAGCTTCGTCCCCCATGTGTGCCCTGCCCTTAAGAAGACAAACAATGAATATCCTTCACTCTCCTCCAGATCACCTCGTTCAACACATTATCCTTCATCTATCGTCCATCCTCCCTCCCTCGTCTTGATCTTTTCCTTACACACATTTATTGGTCTATATTTTCATGTAAAGCGGACAGAACCGTCAATACGGGGGAGAAGTGCACGTTTTGCAAAAACGCCTGTAAGAAAAAGATTTTATGCAAAAAAAAAGAGAGAGAGAGAAAAGCTCTGGATCATTTTCTGTTTGTGTAAGAGGGATTTTAGTTAAGCCCAATTTAACAGTCAGTGAGTTTAAGCAAAGGTGCTCCACACTTTCTATTCCGCAGCATAAACACTCAATATATGCTAAGCCTCATTCTCCTGGTGTGCATAATGCTGCCCGGATCTCACCGAGCTCCGGTGGACCTGCGCACACGTCCCCGCCCTCCTTACTCCTTCTGCCAATAGCTGCCAAGGATAATCAATATGTCAATACACATCGCAAATGTTGGGTCTTGACTTTGCAAGGTAATGTCTGCTTGTCTCTGCAATTTTGCTTTGTGCGCAAAGGGAAAAAGAAAAACGTACCTCCTCTCTCCCATGGACACCGGCTGATGGAAAGCACAAACATCGCAGGTATCCAGTGTTGATTTCTGGCCTCCAACATATTTCTGTTCTTTTTCTTGTTTTTTTCTAAAGCCGGCCACCAGCAAAGCTTGTGATCGGGAAGAAAGAGAAATAAAGGCAGGCGCAACCCATCTGTGTTTCCTTTAGCAAATATCGCACTGTTTCACTGTTGGAGGGGAAAAAAAGGAGATTTAGGCTGATTTTAAATGGGAGCCACAACCTTCAGACTACAGCACCGTATCCAGGTTTCATCCCAAGGCCCCACAGTGTTTAAGGCTGGCGTTGAGGGGAGTGGGAGGGAAACGCCGAAAGGGGAGAAGCAGGGCTCAGCGCTAAGAACCCACAGACCCCTGTCTCTGTGAGAGATCGGTTCTACTCTGAAAACTCTATCTACATTTAATCCCGTCTCAGAGGGACACACGCCCACATATGCACATACAAATGTAGGATCGCACGCACAAGCGCGTGTTGCACATACAGCCCCGTCCTCCCCATTAGGACTCCAACTACAACTTACAGTGCTAGCACAGTATTTTTACACGTTTTCTTGCCTTCGTGACACGGCCTGCCAAAAGCACGTGTTGAAAGAGTGAACCGACACCTCTCCCGGCGGAGAACAAAGTCTGAGGCGGCTGAGAAAGCGAGGCCGCCCCTTACGGTGCCTTCGCGTGTGAATATTCATGAAGAAATATATTTTTTTTTAATATCAAGCACACGAACGGCACCTCTCAGTTGTCATATGTGCAAGAAAAAGCTCACAAAAACTTCCAAGAGTGGAAGGGTTTTTATGGGTTGAGGTATAATTTTCTATCATCAAGCACATGGATCACTAGGATATTTGATCTATTTTTTTTTTTGAGAAGTCTCATAAATATGGGCACTAGGGAGAAACCAAACAACCCTGTCAGACAGCAGCAGTGTCTGAGACCCATCAAGGTTGCGTACTCTCCAGAGATTGTTAGTCGCTGCCACTCTCACTGTCTGTTCTGTTTTGATCCAGGCTTAGCCCTCAACAGCTTTTTGGATGAAAAAGGTGACTCATGAATAATAATACGTTTTCAAGTAAGGTAAATTAATTCTTTGGCGCCATGTCAATACCTACACTTGGAATAAACACGGCGCTGACAGGCCTCCAATTTTAGGTGAAATTACCAAAAAAGCAAACTGCTATTGCTGTTAAAGATGATGGTTAGCTTCTTCTAAAAGCACCGAAAATGACCCACGACTGAGACAGCGTTCGCACAAAAGAGTCCTTCACCGCCTCAGCCTCTGCATTTCGAGACGTCTGCCCCACTGGGGAGCAAATAAACACTACACGGTGTGACATGGCCACGTCTGTGGCATTTAGCCTCTTTATTATGCTTTCAGATAATGCATTAAACTGTGAAAATCACCAAACGGGCTCTCACGTATGTCAAGTCAAGTCTGTGAAGAGTGAGGTTTGTCAGAGTGCAGTGAACACACCATGGATTATGGATTAATGACAATAAGATACTAGAGGTTAAACTCCATTAAGATAAGGTGTGTCACAGTTGATTCCTTCTTCAGATACATATATTAATTATGAGAACTTTAATTAATTTTCATCTAGTGATTCTAAGAATGGAGAAACTTCCTAATCGCAAATAAAGTTAACACACTGCACATGCAACGGTGGCCTCTGAATGAGCGAACCTCCAGGACGTCGTCACCAGTTGGGTTCCAGCATCATCGTGCTGCACAGTGCGAGCGTTTGTCAGGTGAGCGCGGAACAAACTTTGGAGACCCACTGTATTTTCAGCTGACCGGGGACATTTTGCTGAGTTGCTGCTGCGGCGTAGGACCTCAGTGAAGCATGTGGTGAGTTGTGGATATTGTAAGGTCACCGCTGATAATAACATTACAAAGACACATATTTCCCTCTTGATTTCTCAATGTCAGCTGGTGTGGTCGCAAACGAAATCTTCCCTCGTCCCCACAGGAGAACATGACTTGGACTGAGGTCCTGATGATACATGCCGTGGTCCGGTACAGTAAAGGGATTTGAACTGAATACTTAATATGTTTTCACTTCACTTCATCATATATGGGATTAACATTCATCTTTTTGTATCTCCTTATGTACAATTTTATAAAAAATGCTCTTTTATGTCTTTTTGATCTTGTTTTTTCCTGTGTTTGTTTACCCGGGCTCACCAGCAATCTTCCCTCACAGCGAGTCCACTCTGTTTGATTCGAGTGGTGGACTTCAATTTGGTTTACGCTGCAACACGCGAGTGCACAAAGTTTAGCGGCGGGGCGTCGGAGCGCTTGGTGCCGTCAGCTCCCAACTGGAAGGGCCTGCGTTTGAGTCAGGCCGCGCCTTCCTCCGTCGGCTGCGTGCGTAGTTCAGCCTGGGTTCGGCCGCCGTCCATCAGCAGCGCCACCGCGGAGCGCGACGAGAAGCGCTCGTCCCACTCAGCTTTTATTACGGATCACATATTTCCCCGTCTATGACGTTAACTTGAATGATCGTAGTCTCAAAGTAAGCGGTGAGTTGACAGATTTCTTGTTGTCGTGCGACATAAGGGTTCCTAAAATAACATCTGCACAGATGTTTCAGCGCAGACTGTCTAAATATCTGACAGAACAATTATCAAAATGCATTTTTCTCTCCCTTTTCCTCATTCTCTCCGTGTGTGTGTTGCCTTCATGACATTTCATAACAACTGAAGGTGTGGTTTATGCACAGCAGCAAACTGACTGAGGACTGCATTTCATGAAAACACATTACTGTCATATACTGTACTGCACATATCTTCTTCTTTTTTTCTGCTTCTTCTTCTTCTTCTTCTTCTTCTTCTTCTTCTTCTTCTTCTTCTTCTTCTTCTTCTTCTTCTTCTTCTTCTTCTTCTTCTTCTTCTTCTTCTTCTTCTTCTTCTTTCAGATTTTCTCATCAGGGATCGCCACAACAACTCTTTCTTTTCCATCTCCCTCTATGGGCATCTTCTACACTCATATATTGCAGATATATACAAATATTAATTCATATTTGATGATTGATGGCCAGTGTTTCTCATGATATTATCAATATTATTAATGTAATAAAAAAAATACCAAACAAAACATGACTACAAAAGATTGTGATGGGATTTTTTACCATTTACAGACTAAATAAAAAAAAATATTAACCAATTGGTAAAAATGGTTAATAATAACATAATAAAAATCATTATCACCATTATATTTGAAATGTGAATCAAAATAATATGTTCTGTTAATCAGGTAATCAACTATTTCATTATATGTAATAACTAATTGGATCTACTAATTGTGTGACTAATTACTGAGTCAGTGACACTTCATAGCTTATTATAACGTATGGCTCTCTTGACAATGCAACATACTTGGTTCTATCCAATTAGGATCAGATGATATATTTAAACCCGAGACAGGAAAATGTGGCGACGACTTAAAGGGCTTTAATGTGATCTGTGGTGACTCAGACAAAAATAAGGCACTGATACATGATGCAGGGAACGTAGATGACGAGCGTGTGTGTGTGTCCAATGGAAGGATAAAAGGAACGAGTGAGTACCCTTCATAGCAACAGACAGTTTACAACGGCCCTGGAGGAAATGACACAGCAGGGGAGGGGCGACACAAGTGTTTTGATTAGTAATACTAATTATCCTCAGACCGTTAGCAGAGCAGGGAGAGCATTAAGTTAAATGGCCTGCTCCAAATCCTCTTTGTTTCACCAACATAAATAACCAAATGACAAAGCAGATCTTCATCTCGTTCTTATTCCCCTCGCATCCGGTTTCCCCCTTGTTTATTTATTTTTCTCCTGAGGAGAGCGAAATGTGTCGAGATCTTGTTCATTACAATGAAATCAGACACCAATAAACTGCGCCTCCTATTAAATCTCTGTCAGGTGAGACATCTTCAAGACAAGGCGCAAAATGACAACTGAGTACACACACACACACACACACACACACACACACACACACACACACACACACAGGTCTCAGAAGACCAATGACTGGACTCCAGCTCTCCTGTCACACTTAGATGATAATTATAGTATATATTGTCACAGTGCGTGCAACCTGACAAAACACAAACACGCCATATGCAGATTGGCCGGTTTAATAGGCTGGGGATAAATCAACATTTAGTGTGCACCGACGCTGGGGAAATATTTATCCTGGAGGACAAACGATGTGTGTGACAAAGCAGCCATATTGGGAAAAGTAAATAAGGCAGATTAACCGTTCTGGGGTTCTGGTGGTGTTGTGTTCCCAGACATGTTCTAGTACAACAGATGGAGGCAGTGGGACATGCAACCCTCATTGTTATCATCGCAGACTGGGCAGAGCCGCATTAGAATTAATCAAATGAATACATACTCGGCATGGAGAGCGTTTCATTAGCTGTCGCGCAAGGAGCTAAAATGAGAATTAACAGAGCCACAGCATGAAGCTGGACCGTCTACAGAAGGAGCGCTTTAACTTCAAGCGTTTGAAATCACCAGCAGAAGCAGAAAATGTGTCCGCTGCCCTTTTCCTTCAGTATCATCGCTCGCTCCTATACAGGTGTTCTTAACCCCCTCTGCCCGTGTTGGATGTCACCAAATTATACGTTTCTCTCTATTTTCTGCCAGACATGACAGTCTGATATTGATGCGGATCCATTGGTGAGGTCTAGACACTCGATTGAAAGGTCAAAAAACAGGCTCTGTATTCCCTTTCAGCAGCAAGCAAAGCCACCCACACGCAACGCTCCGCATTATTAGTCCTGATGAAAAGACACGAGGAAATATTTCATCTAACCCTGACAAACATTGCCTCATTGGGACATTGTGCGGTTGATGCCGTTTCAGTTTGCTACCTTCATGAAAATACGAGCCGAGCAAAGCAACGCGTTCTTTAAGGGGCGTCAAAGTGACAGACTGGAAAACAAGCGCGTTTACTTTTCATGGGTTCTGTGTGTGTGTGTGTGTGTGTGTGTGTGTGTGTGTGTGTGTGTGTGTGTGTGTGTGTGTGTGTGTGTGTGTGTGTGTGTGTGTGTGTGTGTGGCTTTGATTGGCCTGAATTGATTAGCATGTTAGACGGTGACAGAGTGTGATGAAAACATTGCTGGTTTTATGTGACTGTCATAAATTTCCCATATGAAATAATGCGCGTGCAATGTTTCAAGCTCTAACAGCGTTTACCTCCTGGCAAAGATCAGACTGAGATACGGAGACACAGATCAGAGGGGGAGTCTCAGGGGAAAACCCCGTCTTCATCTCACTCTCAATAATAATAACATGTGTGTGCTAACATACAGTAGCTGGAGAAGCAGAGATGTGACATGGTCATATTCCTTCCTTCCTTCCTTCCTTCCTTCCTTCCTTCCTTCCTTCCTTCCTTCCTTCCTACTATCTCCATTCCTTCCTTCCTTCCTTCCTTCCTTCCTTCCTTCCTTCCTTCCTTCCTTCCTTCCTACTATCTCCATTCCTTCCTTCCTCCTTCCTTCTCTTCCTTCCTTCCTTCCTTCCTTCCTTCCTTCCTTCCTTCCTTCCTTCCTTCCTTCCTTCCTTCCTTCCTTCCTTCCTTCCTTCCTTCCTTCCTTCCTTCCTTCCTGTCTCCCTCCTTACTTCTCTTCTTCCCTACCTTCCTTCCTCCCTACTATCTCCTTTTCTTCCTTCCTTGCTGCTCTGTCCTGGTAGATATTTCCATGCTTTTTCACACTGCACACGTTGTCACTGTATGTTGCCCTCTTGTGTACTTACACTCAATGTGAAAGGACACTGAAACGTTGCAATCACGTTCATTATTGCCTTAAACACAGTGCCTGTGTATGTTGGCACAACAGAAGGACCTATCTAATTGAATCTATTTCCTTTGCAAGATGATGGATTCACCTTCTGTCATGGCGGCTGTTGTCTGATTTCCATGATGTGGAAATATGCTTTTATTTTCTGGCTTATCTCGGCTGCCTCCACCTCACCTGCTCTTGGTTCCCTCTCTCCCATGGCCTTCCTCTCTCTCTCGCTCTCTCTCTCTCTCTTAGTGTCTCAATAACATTGCCACCACCAGCAGAGAAATGATGGTAATTGGCCATTTTGGGCTTGGACAGCTGCTAACATGAAAGCAGCAGTGGCTTCAGCTTGGAGTGCCGGGCTCTAACCTCTTCAACAGTTTTCCTCTTAATAACCACAATACCTCTTTTCCCTCGCACACTCTGTACTCTCGGGATGCATAAATGAATGAATGCCAGCCCAGGTAAAATGCATAATCACATACTGGCTTCACATTAATACACATAAAAAATGGCAGTTTCACCTCCTCTTGATGTAGTGAAATAGAGCGATGAGACAAACACACAGCCCGCCTCCCTCACACACACTAAAAAGCCTCTCAAAGCCTTTAAGCAAGGACAATGTGCTGCACTGATGTATAAATGAGAAAGTTCCACTTGACTTGTGGGTTTTAATTTGAACACAGTCGTTACCTAACTTTTATCCATTACACGTCCATGAATTCCACCAAGCTGGCCATGAAAAAGGCATGAGATCCTGCTTTTTCTGACTGGCCCTCTTTGCAAATATGTAAAGCAAATGAAATCATCTCTCAGCGCGACGGCGGAAAATCATGGGAATGTGCAGTGGGTTCCTGTTCTGCAGAACATCCCAGAGTTTGGTGCGTCGTAACAGAGATCCAATCGATGTGCGCAGCTTTAATCACATCTAACTTTAATGCTAGCCCAAATCTCCTCGGTCTAATTCTTTACTTTCACACCAAATTACTTTGTAGCCCAGGGCGCATTTCCTCAAAAAATGTATCTGTGGTCACAGCTTCGCCAATATGACCGTGGGCCATTGATTGACACACGGCTCAGGGCGGCATCCCTGCACAGAGACTTCTTAGGAAGCACATATGGCCCAGCTCCTTCGGTGGAATTACTACAGATGTACATAAACATTAATCACAGAGAAAAGAGCCTGCAGCCGAGGGGGAGCTGTCTTCAATACAGGGCCCGCATTCAGCTGCAAACCACAATCACAGCCGTTTATCAGGTCTGAGCTGTTTCTTATTGAGCCCATCTAATAGCAACCAATAATTCAATGAGAGACTGAACCAAACCTCACAACTCTGGTAGTTAATTAAAATCCTCATAGCAAATTTGGACAATTTCACTTCGTCATTTTAGATCAATTCCTCCAGTTTTACTCTATCACTTTGATTCCTCTGAGACCTGGATTTGCCTGTGTGGTATTACCCCTGAAATAGACAATATTCTCAAATGTACGCCATATCTGATTTTTAATAATAAAGGATTGTCTCGTAATCCACTATTCCACCAGCAACACGCGGTGGTGTCGTATGAAAGAGCCAGAGTGCCATCATGTGGCAGAAGCTGGTGACTGCGGGCTTCTGTGTGAAAAGCCTCACGTGGGTTCGATGCATCACAGCACGCATCCACAGGGACGTGTCAGGCATCGTCACACAACGTTGAATTGGGCTCCTGTCCGCACTACAAACATTTTCCCAGTGCACGGCAACTTTGGAGAAACCACGTTATCACGCCGTGTTTGAAAATGACTCAGGGGTGCAGTTTAGCTTGGCTCCTCTAGAGGGCGCTGTTTTTCTCCTTTTGGAGCTTCTCCTAGCGCGACCTCCTCTGCGCGCAGTGACGTCACTCCCACAGGGACGAGCTAGGGGCGTTTGCGTGTGGACGTGGGTGCAGATTTTGGAGGAAGGGTTAACCTTTAGAATATGACTCCCACGCCCCAGTTCCTGCCCTGGTTCCATTGCTTATTCTGGGGTACATGGACGAGCCACGACAATAGTACCACCTGGTGGTTTTATTATTGTGGTGGAGGGGTCAGTGCTTGAAATGCTGCATCTGATTGACATGTGTCTAAACATACTGAGACGCATGCACAGTAGTCTAAATTATAAAAATCTATTAGTGCTTTATTACCATCCCAGATCATGTTGGGCTGTTTTCTTTTGTTAAACAGACAGAGGATGCGCAGGACTCTCCACCTCTAACTGGGACACGGCGGAGGAGGCAGAGGACAGAGGGAGGGATGTGATCCAGTTCTAATTGATAGGCCCGATAACGTGACCGTTACTTCATCTCTATTAAAACGGCTGCTGCTGTTTTCACAGCCTAACCTGCGCAGAGGACACTGACCAGAGATAATAATGCGGTCAGAGGTCAACATCTGTCAAGGAGATAAAACAGACAGCTTTTAAACAACCTTCTTCGGGAGGAATGCCAGTGTACGATCAATCACAACATTAATTGTGCGCTATCTTTCTTACTTATTCTCCGCTCGGCAGCGCTGTCGCATTGTGCGGCGAGAGGCGCAGGATGATCTGCAAAGTACGCATCTGCTCTCGTTCCCCTCGGCTGCGCGTCCCTCCTCCGCTGACCGCGATCCCACCCTCTATCACGCCGTCTCCTGGGTTTTCCCTCTCCCAAGCTCTCGCTCGCTCTCCAAAGGAGCTGGAAGCGCCCAGATGAGCGGAAACGCGGCTTTCGTCTGCCAGGTTTCTCTCTCTGACCCAGAAACAGGGCCAATCTGGGCTCGGGCCGAGGCCCGTGCGGCGAGACGCAGCTCCAGATGCAGCGACGCACACTTGCGAAGCGGGGCTAAACAGCTGCCTGATCGCACTTTGGGCTCTTGACCTTTACAGAAAGAATCCCAACAAATGCTTGGCAAATGAACGTGTCCATTAATATAATGACTCCCGCGAATGCTAATGGTTTCGCCAGGAGCCGGTGGACTTTCCAGAGCGCTGCTTCTGATTTAAATTCCTAAAAGATCTGCTGTTTCCTCCCTCGCTCTAAAACAGGAAGTAGAACTGTGGTCGTCTTCCGCTGCTCTTGTTTATTGGAACCCGCCTTCCTGTTTTCAGATTCATCCCGATAACGGCTGAAAGTCCCCAGAGGCCGGCTGCACTCGCTCGCTCGCTCCGTCCCGGCGTCCTCGTTCTCTCCTCTCCGTGTCGTGTGTGAGCAGAGCACCTGCCCACACGCCATGAGCCGTGTCATTCATTTGTGACACTTACACTTAAAACTGTCGTGGAAGCGGCCGGTGGAGTGAGGCGTGCGTGTGGTATGTGTTTTTATGGATGGCGCCATGTGCAGGCAGGCCGGGGAAGTATGCAGGTCACTGCTGAGGGAATGTCAGGAATGCCAGTGTAATTTAAACTCTCTTCTTCCAGCACCGGAGGCAACTGCTACCTGCGTATATTTTATGCCCAACGTGAGCTCAAGTGTTAATACGAGCGACAACACCTCAGCGTGTCTGAGTGTGTGTGTGTGTGTGTGTGTGTGTGTGTGTGTGTTGGGGGGGGGGGGGGGTAGTGGTGTTTCCGGCCTCTCTGTGGGAGCGTCTCCCTCTGTGGACGCGAGCGTCGCACGGCGATTCGGCGGTGGCGTTTCCCAAACACCTGCGCCGACAACAGCGTCCGACTCAACACCAGCTGCTCTCACACACCTCCCGAATCCAGTTCCCAGGCTCCAGTAAGCCTTTCATTTGATATCACAACATATCTGCCCCCACCCCCCCACCCCCTGTCTGGCCAGCTTTTTCACAGCAGCCTGTTTTCACTCGGCAGCTTTGACAAAGACTGGCGAAATAATTACAGCTGGGCCTTAACTGGGCGAGTGTTTGTCTGCAGTAATCTCAACCCAACCCACCGGTGGGGATCATGTCAGAGGAAGAGGAGGAAGAGGTCGATTGTTCTGAAAACTAGAAGCTAATGACATCATTTCAAAGGGCCCTGTTCAGCGTGTTCCACAATCACTGTGAAAAGGCAACTAAGCAAAGTCTCTGGCGGAAACAAAAACATCTCATTGCAGATACAGGCCCAGCTGCCTGGAAGAGGCTAAATCGCCAATCTGTCTCACTCCATTCATCACACGCACACTTTTTTTCTCATGCATTCCCTCATAATGTTGTTGGGTCGGGTTTGTTTTCCTACTAGTTTTGTGTCCGTGTCTTAGCATGAGACATAAAACGTTGCTTCAGCCAGGATGTCGTCTGTGACGGCAGGAAGACTTGCTCAGGGGTCCGAGGAAGTGGACGAGTAAGGGGAGGGAGAGAAGAAGTGACGGAATGGAAGATGAGGAGAGTATCAGACAACAAGCCCTTCAAAACTATGGAAGAAATGAAAAACAGCTGAGCAGTAATAAAAATACACATACATACGTACCGGTGTGTCTACATATGAAGCCGTGTACAAAAAACACTGCATCAGCAGAGAGGTCATTTGAAAATGAGGTTACCTAAATTCACTGTGACATTTGTGTGAGAGTTATCAGGGCAGCATAGTAAATACTACTACTACTAATACCACTACTACTACGTTCTCAAGTACTCAAACCCACTCCGAGGAAGCGGGTCAGGGGAGAGGAGCGCGGCTCCACAGGCGAGCAAGGGAAGCATGGACACATAGAGATATTTACATACGCTCAGACAGACTTCCTGGCATTGTCAGCCTGAGAGCGTTGATGTCAGATCCACTCCTTCCTGTGCAGAAGGGAGAACGCCATGCGATGACAATGGGCCCAAAACAGGACAAAGAGGAAATGTTTAAATTTAGGCCCCTTCTTCCACCGTCGCCTCTTTCACGGCTGTGGAGCGCTGAAGCTGTTTGGTTTGAAGCGAATTCCACCAGTTTGAACCCCCCGCCGCCGCCTCGCCTCCCCGAGCTCCCCCTCCCCATTGTGTCATTTCAATGGAAGGATTTTCACATTCAACGCAAATCCCAAAGGAGGATCAAGCTAGTGAGACCAGAGTTCAGTCAATCACTTGTTTTTACTGATGCGCCTTTAGAAATTCTAAGTGCTTACTTAAACCTAAATGACACATTGGACTTAAATGGAAATCTACACCGAAGATTAGATAAGGTTAGGATTTAATCAACTCCAGGACAAAACATGGATTAAAATCAGGGGTGAACACCTGTAGATCAGTCAATTGTAAAATATATGATATTGATATTTATTATATGTTATTCTTTATGTATTACAATGGCAACAATGTGAAAAAATCGTTAAGTTAAATTTGTGTGTGTGTGTGTGTGTGTGTGTGTGTGTGTGTGTGTGTGTGTGTGTGTGTGTGTGTGTGTGTGTGTGTGTGTGTGTGTGCGCGCTGCGCTGTCTGCGTGAGAGCTTTATCACAGATCAGAGTGTCGGCGTCTGCAGGAGCTACGGGGCAAGAGTTCACCGGTGTGTAACTAACTCCGACGGTCTCTGAGCGAGTTTAGGGAAACTCACACTCACACTCGCACGCGCGCGCGCGTGGTCCACGGAGGAGTCGCTGTCCGCAACGTTACTCCAGCTTTAACCCATGGACAGGAGTTAAGCCGCGAAGTTCTCTGGGCTCTGGATAAGTTTAGCCGGCGTATTTATTGACTCGGAGAACAGCGACAGCGGCGATGCCCACGTAAACGGGAGCGTTTTAAAGTTTTTCTGTCCGGTAAGTTTACGTTTTTACCGAGGCGAAACAACGTTACTCGCTGCTTTAACTAACGCTAGTCGCGTTTCTGCGTTTAATGGATCTTAAAACTTCGCTTTTTACGTACCGGTGTCTTGTCATCCGGAGGAAGCACAGAATCAAAGGGGGTGTTAAAAAAGCCCACAAGCTTTTTGATTAATATATATATTTAAAAACTTCTATAACTTTTTTCTGACGCCGCATTTTCTTTAAAAAAAGAAACGCCCATCCCGGTTTAAAGTTTTTAATCCGTCGCTGCTAGTTGGCGTTAGCGTTAGGCTGAAATGTCAGTCATTCTGAGTTTAGTGACAAACACACACTGTTTGTGTGCAGCAGTAGTTTGTGTCATTACCTCCACGCAGGATTATCGTTAAAGCAGCACAGTAACTGAGCCAATAGTCAAGTTGTGCTGAAGAGAGGTGACATATTTCATGCTGAACAGAGACAAGCTGATTAATATTGTGATTGGAGACTTCCCCCTTCAGCTAATCAAGCACCGACTGATTGGCTGCGTCTTTTTTTTAATATCATTATTTAATTTCATTCTTTTGCGGCTTATCAGTAAAAAAAAATAAAAAAAAGCTTGTGAATTAAATAGTGACATTTGACGAAAGTGCCATCTTAATTGAAGCACATCTTCGGGGATGATCTGGTCTACCAATAATGCTTTGCTGGAGGCCCCGATTACACAGGATGCTTCTGTAAATTAAAGGCGTCATGAAAGCGGGGTAATTAACATGTAGTAGTGTAGCTCCTCGCTGAGCATCTTCTCCCTCAGAAGGAGCTTAACTGAGGCGTGCTGATGTCACAGCCCGAGCAGGCCTGAAATAACCAGACATCCCTGTAGTGAGTGTTTCCATGACAACACAGCCTCCCGGTTTAAATGGTGGAGGAGGGAGTGTGTCTCCAATAATTACTTTGGATAATCATGGACCAAACATGGAGGGGGTGACGGTGGTGGGTGTTTGTGTCTGTTGACTCATGGTGCGAAAGCCCTTGTCTCAAGATCACAACATCTACAGCTCTCACTGTGTTTTAGTGTTTAACAAGCGCCACGCGCTCCTGCAATTTGCTGGATAAATCCGCAGCCATTGAGAGGCTTCCGATCGAATAAGCACGACGAGGAGTAACGCGGCGGTCGGTTCGCTCAAAGTCAAACTCCTGAATAAAACGTGTGGTTTTGTTCCTCCAGGAAGAGAGCGCGAGGTCTGGGATGATGATGCACATCGGAGCTGATAGCTGACACTGTGGAATGAGAGAGGATGGAACAGACAGACAGCCCTGCCCCCGAGAGCAACAACCCTAATGGGTTTGTCAACCGAGTATTTAATGTTTCTTTGGATGTGGAGAATGAGATCAGCAGTGTTTGTATCCAACAGAGTGGGTCAGGGCCTGCAGAGGAGCAGGGGGAGGCCCAGGCTGCTTCTTCTCAGGTCCCTATCAAGGACAAACAGGAGGTTAACCGGAGGCCACGGGCCACGGGGGGCATCTGGAAGATCTTGAATCGAAAGAGGGCAGTTTCAGAGCTGGAACGCAGGCCTCACTCCATGATCCTACCCGGGGAAGCGTCCATCCCTAAACTCACGTTTGCTGATAAAGTCCGGTCGTTCAAGAAGCTCAAATCGCCCTCTGTGTTCAGAGGGAAGGCAGGGAAATTGTCCACTGTGAAATTCAGCAACTCCTTAGTGGACGAGGACTCTTTCTGCCCTGACATTGGCACTCCTCAGCAGTCCAGCAGGGGGACCCTGAGGCACCGTGGCAAGAGACACTCGTACGCAGGCTATACGGCAGAATTCGACTGCTCGTTTGAAGACATTGACCTGTCGGGTTCTGCAGATTGCCCTCAGCCAGCCGCAACAGGAGAGTCTGTTACTCAGAATGGCTGTAAACCGCCATCGGAGAGAGTTTCCTATACTAAAAGAAACCACAACAATTCGAGCAACTGTAACAAAATAGCTGCAGGCTGTGAAGACGCTAGCCTTAAAGCTAGCCCTAGCACTCACCAGGGCAGAGGAAGGAGGCACAAAGATGTGTGGAGTTACCTAAGGAGGATTTCTCTTTTGGGCAAAGCCAACCCCGTCTACTCGGAGAGGAGCTTTGACTCTGAGCTTCACTCTCTGGACAAAACCATAGACTCGGACTATGGCTCCGTAGACTTTGAGAGTGTCAGGGATTTTCAGCCTCCACCTCCAAAGCACTCTGAGACCAAGGGGCACTTTGGTGGTCTGTTCAAGTTTTTCAACAGCGTGGCAGAGACAGCCAGGAAATGGCGGACAACATCACGTTCCTTCTCTCCTCCGGAGGAGGAGAGAACTCCCAAGAGCTCCCCACTGGCCACGCAGCGCAGAGTGGACAGCATTCATGGTATGTCCCTGACTCTACACAGTGAAGGACCAACCTCTCAGCCTACCCCATCTTCACCACTGGTCGCTAAATCCTCACACACCGGTAGCTTTGACTGCGAGGTTGTAGAACCTGTGATAGTGGGACGATCCCCTAAGGTGGTGCTGAAAGCCTTCAGGACATGCCCGGGAACTACCGCTGCCAATGGCCTTCATACATGTGAGGATACAGACAAACATATAGACAGAGGCACAAATCACACGTCCACAGCCATAGTAGAGAATCGCATCCCAAAGCCAGAGACTGAAGAAGAAGCTGAGGTTAGAGTTGAAACATTAACCTGTCTCTGTCAAGAGGAGAGTCTGGAGGGGCACATGAAAAATGAACAAAATTCCAGGGATGCTCCGCCTGACCACCACCAGATACAGGAAGTGAATGTCCAATCACAACAAGGTGATAAAGAGAGCACGACCAATAGTGTACCCGCATCGAATTCCACAGAGGAGATATTCAAGGTATGTAACCATTTAATTAAAAAGAAGTCATTAAACCATAGTACTGAACTACAACTGTGTTTGTTTTAAGAGGAACTCATTTTCATATAATGTGTCTCTAATTTGTGCCATAACCACATTCCATTGCAGGCTTTTTTCACATCATTAACATTACCAGAGGCATGCATCATATTATTACTGCATAAGTGCTTAAAATATCATTTATGTAACACTTTAACCATGGCCATTCTTTTGCTTTTCAAATGACCAACAGCTAACTAGGATGTAAATGATGCCAGAGCTCTTATTCCTCTCATTATCATGTAAGTCTGATGTGTGGTTCATTAATAATCAGACGGAAAGTTGAAGACAGGAGCCGGGCGCCTGCTTTAGAGCTGTCCTTTTGCCCCATCTGTTGGACAGAAAAGGAAGCAGCCAGTAATTACAGCGGTGGACCGCGTCATAGTACACAGGAGTTTGTCCTCTCCTGCTTAGCCAGCCACGTGTAGCATGCAAGGAAGCGTTGCTTCCCATTAAGCTGGCTGTGTGCGGCGGCAATAGCCTCAGAGCCCGGTGACGTCTGTGCCTCATGACGGCACCCTTCCCCTCTCGTTCCAGTGAAGGCATTAGTCATGTCCCTTCTAGTCACACCAACGAGTCAGGACATGTTAGCCCCGGCTCCCAAAGACAAAATCAGATATGACATCTCAATACTCAGCACACTTTCATTGGGGCTTTAGTATTCAAGGGCTGTGGGAATCTCAGTTTTGGGAGGGGTGTTAATGTGCAGTGCTATTATAGCTCAGGAGTAACGATGGCACCAGGAAAATCCTCCCTCATAATAAGCAAGTGTTTACAAATGAAGGCGCAGTCTTAGCACCTACAGCGAGTGCCAAGACTGCAATTAGAAACAAAATACTCAGATGCTCCGTAGGTTATTTTCAACCTATATATGGAAATGAAGCCAATTCCCAGCACAAGAAATGCATTGTTGCACCTTTATCTGGGCCAAACCGCTAAGTATCTGTGCCAATCCCAGCTGTGCGAGCAGATTGCCAGACAGACAGGCTGCAGTGTAAGACAGCCGGGCCCAGCCGGACCCCACTCTAGCACAGAGAGGGCCTCTGTACCCCACAAGCCCCTGCACACGCGTCCTCGGCCGGCCTCAGCTGTCCTGGAACCGTGGAGGCTCGACCCGGAGCAGAACCCCTACCACCATTACAGCGACGTTGGCTCCCTGTGCCGGCGGAGGCGCAGGCCCGCTCCGGCCGTCCAGCATTCCCCGGGGCGGAGGCGGGTGGCTGCCCGCTCCAGGCCCTGCTCCGTGATAGAGGCCAGCGTTACTAGGGAGACGCAGTCCACGGAGCTGCACCACAGAGTAAGATGCCGAACAAGCAACACGGACGTTCATGAATGATTTCACCTCAAGTAAACATACAGTACAAACATTGACGGATGACAAATAAATACGCCGTGCCGTAAATATCTAAATGCATAATTGGACAAAGTGAATCAATGCATGTGCAGCGGAACTGAAAAAATGAAACTAGGAGGGCAGAGTCTCACTAGTAGTCTCCACCAACTCACTGATAAATATAGCCCCAACCCATAATGAATCCAAGACACACTACAGACTTTGAAGGGCAGCCCAGTACTGACCCAGTCTTTATACACTCTCCACCGTTAGCTGCAACAATGCATGCATGCTCTGCCCCATTTATAAAGGCCTGTATTTCTGGATGCTGCTTTTCCCTGAGCTCACCTCCTCCTCCTCCTCTTTTCTCATTTCTTCCCTCTCACGCGTTCACTCGTTTCTTTGTGGCTTCTCCTCCTCTCTCCCTCACTCTGGGTCTTTCTCTCCGGCCAATTTTCTGCCCCATCGCTCCCATAAGCTCTACCTCTCATTGTCCTAACTCAGAGTCAGTTCTTTTTAACCTGCGAGACCGCCTGGTTCGGCGTGATGTATGGTCTCCCGTGGTTTGCTGCAGGCCATGTACAGCGACCAGTGCACCAGAATAGACTTGATGGATGTGAAATATTTTCATTCACTGCAAAAAGGGGGACAGGACAGTAAGGAAGACTTTTGTTTAATGCTAAGGGCAGGGAAGTGTGTGCATTGAACCTTGTGTGTCTGAAGTAACACTATGTGGAATATATGGACATGCCCTAACTACTCAGTGCCCTCTAGGCCTTGTCTCGTCCCCTCGGCGTGTCGCCACTAGAGCCCCCACTCAGGGCGTCTCTCCAACGCTGCCGCTCCCTGCCGCTGCCCCACAGCACGCTCACTGCCTTGGCGCTGCTCCTGCCTCACTCAGGTACTGTACCATCGCATATTGTTACTTCCTATTGATAGAAGCCACTGTGACTGACATGTGCCTGTTAAGCTAATCACCTGTTTGACCATCAGACATAGGTCAGTCGTCATCGTCCGTGCGTCTGCGGCCCGGGGACTCGGGGAGTTGCAGGAGGAGGCGGCTGCTGAGACCTGGGTCTGAACCACTACAGGTCAACATAGTGAGTCAACACACTCACCCCCATAAACACACATGTGGAGTAGATCCTGTATACAAGTGAACTCAGGTGCTGCATGATGTTATTTGCCCAAATTGCCTACTTAGATGTACATACATCACATCCCACACTGAGATGGACATATGAGCAAATGTGAGATAATAAGATGCTCAATTGAGGATATATAATGTCTGACTCATACTGTAATGTGAGCATTATAAAGCAGCGATCAGTTTCATCAGATAATGAAGGAACTGATCTGTGAAGATGGTGGCCATGCGGATTAATGTCACCCATTTCTCTTTGGCCATTACTCATCCTGAACACTTCGCTTTCTAATCTGATGAGACAACATGCGCAGGCAAGTTGACTGATCGTCAAAGCAGAGTGAGAATCAACAGCTTCTCCACCGGCAGGCTGGACTCTGCGCAAAGTGTAACATGCCTTTGTCACTCGTGTAAAATTAACTTTGGAGTACAATGGAGTAATACTACTCAGGATATGAACTCAGGCATTTCAGAATGGGTGCTTTGATGTGAAAGTGGCCTCGGGGATTCTAGTGGAAGGAGATGCCAAGGTTTTCTGAAATATCCTGACAGGGCGGTGAATCTTTCTGGGGCTCTGTCCAACACCCACACCTATAGAACTTCAGTGCAGACGCCTGAGGAGCATTTACATTGTTATTTGATTAAATTAAATTGAACTGAGTACTGCAAATATGTTTGAATAGTCTGCTTTTTAAATAATATTAATTAAAGGGCATAATTGTGATGTCTCATAGCCTATTTAATTAAAGTGTGACTACATATGCATTATCCTCTAGAATTAAGATGGCATTTTGTATAGAGAGCTCACATTTTAACAAGCTATTGAATGAGTCAGTAGAGATATACCTCAATATTTCAATTAGTTGCCCATCATGATGCGCAGTGCTCTCAGCCAGGGTTTTCCATCCTGGCACGGATTCACACTGGATTCTGTGATTATAACTTTTTCTTACTCGTCTAAACAGTGTTTGTGAGCCGCCGCACGTTGTTGCCATGACACTCGCTGGCTCCTGTTCATCTTCTTGGTTCTATCTTTAGGCCGCCTTTTTAAGTGTGAGCTAAATAGAGAAAGTGTGTGGGTGAGAGAGAGGAAAAGGGGTGGGAGAGAAACAGAGAGTGGAGGAGAGAGATGCTCCCTTTGTATGTGCACTTTGGTGTCACGGCCCTCCCCTGGGGTAGGCAGCGTGGACACATCACACTGGAAATGTGTTGTGTATGAACTTCAATGCTAAGGGAAATTCATTTGTAGCAGGCTCAGGAGCACGGATCTGCATCCGCACCATGAGCGTGGAGCTACGGTATATACATATATACTGACTATACACAGTGTGACATAACATGGTAATGCAGCCGTTGTGGAGTCACATGGACGGATGTTGCTTCATGAAAAGCGTGTGTTGCCATCTTATTTCTGGTAAGTCATGCATTGTTAATTTAGTACGGCTATCATGTCAGGGCTGTGTCTTTTGTTTGTGATACACTGCAGTGTATGTTACAGTCTTGCTGTTAGAATGGCTACTGGAGCCTAGAGGCCGCAGGCAGAGAGAAAGCATTCTCACTGCAGTGGATTAACTGCTAATGCTGACGCCTCTCTTCTCCCTTTCATTTAAATGGATTTCTTCCCCAGTCACTGCCTCCTCTCCTCTCTCCTCTCTCCTCTCCTCTTTCCTCTCCTCTCCCGGTCTCAGTCTAATTCCGCTGCATATGAAAGGACGCCTTCCTGTGTGTTACTAATGCTTCGCCCGAAGCTCTGCCGTCAACCTGTCAAACTGTGAGACCGTCTTATTAAAGGTGTCACACAGATTAAGAGTTTCAACTGAAATTTTGTATGATTAAGTTTGGGCCAACCTACAGTAGGTCTTGTCTGGTCATAATCACATTATGCAATGCTATCTACTTATTATGAACGGATGAGTCAGCAGGCACTGGCTAGTTGAGCAAGTTTTAGCACATTAGTGAATGAGGACAATGTGGTGTTGAGTGACTTTTTCTGTTTGTTCTGTGCAGTGCATGTAGAGAGGCGAAGTTTAAAAGTGCCCAGCAAATATTATGATTTAGGAAACAATACACTGACGAACACATACACACAATTCACGCGGTCTTCTGATGTGTTCACCGTGCATCTGAGTCATAGCATTGACAATTTCGTTTTTTGGTGAGGGCTGAATGGAACTGAATAGTGATATCAAATATTCGCTGGATGTGTAGCATTTGTTTCACTTAGAGCTTGTTTGAGATTCGTTTTGACGTGATATATATGTGCACTCTGCACCCAGGGTTGCATGCAGCCCAGAGTTCTTCAGCGGGGCCAACGCGCGGCCACCAGTTATTACTGGCTCCGGCTCCACAAACAGCAGTGGCGCTAACCGAACGTGAGCGGGTGGTTGTGTCACAGCCTTCCTAAGCTGTTCTTTCCGAAGAATGGTTTCGTGCCTGTCAGGCGCGTTGTTGTTGTAGGCATAGGCGTGCAGCTCCACGCTTACGTGGTGGAGTGTGTTTACTGGGGAGAGACACGGAGAGGCTCAGGGCCTTTTTTTTCTTATATAACCATTGACAAGGTTTTCATCATTTCCTATAAAACCCATTCCCACTTTTATTGCAGACTGCTTGTTCCCAGGAAGAGGAGGAACATTGTTGGGAGGTACTTCTCTGACTTACTGGTGGATCCTGTTTTACAGTATCTTCACATTATTGTAAAGTGTCAGATCATGCATGCTGGTGCATGTACAGGTTTGTTGTTGGGCGCTCAGGGAGCACATGTTAAACCCCATCAGGGTCTTTTATTTGTATTATTTCATTATTGCCCAAGATGCAGGGTAGTGGGTCTGTGTTGGTGGAGGATTTTAGAAATGTCACAACATGCATTGATTTTGGTTTCGAAACTCTGTAGGGCCCATGGCACTTCTGTGCTCATTATCCAGCATCACTTGTATCATTTGTGATAGTTTTCCCAGGCTGCTAAGGTGAATTTACCCACAGTCATCAGCTTCCACCGTTTGTGTAACACAGTGTTTATTTTCATGACGTTTTTGCAGGTTAGGCATAAAGATTTTCTGGTCTGAAGTCAACACAGAAGAATGCTCGCTTGTGGCTAGTAATATGATACGTTACTATCTAACAGCACCATCTTAAAACAGAAGCCCCACAGGCTCAAATGTGCTGCTGTGTTTTAGTGAAATTGTTGTGTTCCATTGTAGTAATATTTTTCACGTCTTTGCCATATTTCCATTTCCACAGATATCCATTTGTATTTATCTACAACATATTACATGAAAGTTAAGTGTATATTACCTTTTATTGGACAAATGTGTAATTTGAGTATAAAACTATCAACTTTGAAGGTTTACTGAGAACACCCTAAGGCTAACAAGGACTGCATATACTGTAGGCCACGTGCCATTAGGTTGAGTGTGTTCATTTAATTTATAGCAACCAGTCAACATACAAACAGCAAAACTAAACCCTACATGCTTTTAAAGAAACTACATGGAAACCACAACTTACACCAGCTGTTCTAAATATTGTCTCATATCTATTCAACAATAATTACTACAAATGTGTTTTCCTTGAGGCCTAAAACCAAAGGAAACAAGGTTGATTAGATGACAGATTAGATGCTGTCAATTCTTAGCTCTGTTAGATTAGCTGAATGTTGGCTCGGCTTGTGTGTTCTGCATTAATAGTTCTCTATGTCTTTGAAAATGAGCCAACTCAGCTAAAGTCAGCTAAAAGTGTGTATATTTAATGATTTTGTTGTCATTCCTTTGTCAGCTAATGTAAGATGTGGCTTCTTCAATGAAGAAGACTCTGTGAACGTCATAGTAAAGTTATTTTAAGACCCACATACAAATATCTTCAAAGTAGTTAAAGTTGTCCTCCTTTTCCTCGATGGACTTTGAGTAAATGGATGCGTAAATTTGAGCACAGTCACATTCAGTCATTCCTGACATTTCTATTATTATTTTTTTACAGAGGCCATCAGTCACATGAATAATAAGTCATCATTTTACCGAGCTTTTTAGTCATGTACCTAAATATACTATATGTAAAGTGGCTCTTTCTCCAGCTCTGGTCACTTTGTCCCTGTCATGAAATAATGAGACAGAAGTTAACTGCCTGTACAGTGTCCTGCTAGTTAGAATGTGTCCTGCAGGCCTCTGTGAAAGATGGGATGGATTTTTCTGGCAGCTGCCACTTCTTGTGTACATTATTTGGCTTAACGTTCTGCCTATGACCTCCATGGCTTCCTGCTACACCACATGCAGTGTCAAAGAAAATCCTCCATCACATACACATACAGTATTATGCAACCCTCTCACTCTTTATACTTCTTCCTGACCCCCCCCCTCTCGGTCCGCCTCACTTTTTTCTGACCTCTGAGCTTGTCGTCCCCTCCCTACATCACTTCCATCCCTGTTTGTTCCTCCTCTTAGATCAGTTTATTCCTCGCTCTCTCACTTTGCCCCTCACCATTTGCTCCATCCCTACATCCGTGTCTCCCTCTAGGCATGTGACAACACCTGCTTCCTGTGGCCTGTTGTCTGCATGAGCGTTCGTGCGTGCTAGGGGTATTCATACCTCTGTGCAGTTATATACTTAAAGCATCAGGCTTGTTAGTGAACGTTTTAAGGACAGCATTATATCCAGTGGGGTCTTTGATGGTAGGAATTAACCTATCAACAGTGTGGTGCACCCAGATATTTTTTCACTGCAAAATGTTGCATTTTATTGCTTTGCTCTGCTTTTGAACTCCCGTAGCCTGGAAGCAGGGAGAATCTTAAATGATTTGAGCGTGTAGGACAGGTGGCGCTATAGGTTGCTCTGCTCACACCTCCTTCAGAGTGAATTATAGAAAGCATTAATAGCAGCAGTTAGTGAGTCATTCTGGGCAACTTCATAGAAGCTTTCAGCCACCTGTTTAATTTTAGACTGGCTGGGCCACCTAAGGACAAAGATTTGTTTTGAAGCAGCTCTACTTTTGGCTTCATGCAGCAGGGCAGTGACATTTCCATTGTCCAAGTCGCGGGTCACTGACACACAAGCACCCTTCTGTATTTGGCTGCAACAGGGATCATACTAAACACCGAAAGCATTAGAAAAGGTTTTATTGACTTAGCAAAGACTTGTGTCATACTGTATGTATGTGGCTCCCAAAGAGACACAATACAACCACACAAACAGCGTTGCATGCAATTGTAGCACAAAGCGATGTCAGGCAGGATATTAAGGCACCCCTACTCTTACATCCCAGTGTTTGGGGCCCCAGGTGGCTGACATTTTTGTGTTAAATGATGACACTAGCATGCGCACTCAGCGTGCTCACAGGCAGCACAGTAAAGCTGGGTTGACTTGGGCGGCCAACCACATCCCAGCCCAGGTAATTTTGTTTCCAATCCCTCCACAACTAGGCCCCTCAAATGACCAATCTGTGGGCTTTTAGGTGTACGCTGGCACTGATGCTGAACAGAAACATAAATAAATAACATTTGTTGCCTTTATTTTCAGCAGCGTTCCGTAATGCTTCCTTTTTGTTATGTTTTTTGAAAAGCTACAACGTTGTCTTTGGGGAGCTTGTTACAGTCTCTTATAACACGGGCATTGTTTCCCCTCTCTGGGAAAATTTTCAGAGTTTCAGATTTGCCACACACCCTTGAAAAGGGGGGGCACTTTAGGGATTTTAGATAGAATCTGTTCATAATTCTAATAATGCAGTTTGTACCTTGTACTTATTCTGTACAAGAAGCTAGTGTTCAATAGATATTTAAAAGATCCTCTGTTTATTGGTCAGAATTGAAATGGGTTAAAAATGTATATTGGTGAATTACTTTCTATAGTAATAATTGTGTTCATACAAAGACCTTCTATCTTTAGTTCACCTGCTAGGTTTGAACAGGGTGTGTTGTGTAACACTGTGTCTCCAGAGGCTGACATAAGTCTCAGAGCTGCTTCTCCACTCTCCAGATCACATTGGTTCATCATTAAATAATTAATTGTTCCAGGCCCCAGATTTCTCCACCCACAACACTTTGGATGACCTGCCTCTTCTATCTCATCTACGTTACTCTTTTTTTGTGAACTTTTTCACGGCTCTGACCCACTGACTGGTTACGCGAACGGCCAAACTGAACTAAACGGGTAAACAGCTGATGTCTAAACAATGGTGACAAATTTGCGTTAGGGAAAGGTCTGCCAATGTATTTTTAGGATGCTTTGTGGCTGGAAGGCCTGGCAGGAAGCAGGAAGCCAGTGTGGTTGCCATGGGGATGGGAGGGGAACAAAAGAATTGGAGCAGACTTGAGAGGAAAAGGGTGTGGTGGGCTTTGCCTTCCATTAGCCAAACGCCTAAGACCACAGATTCATTTGCTAGCAGTTGGAATTCCTACTCAAGGAGAGTCACAAGATCCATGCTTGGAGTAAAAGAGCTGATGTCACATATTCCTTCTGAATGTGAGAGGCTGCCAGAAAGGCAATGACAACGTTTTAGCAAATGACTAATACCAAAAGTAGGCCTGTGTCCCGCTACTGCTAACTGTAACATATTGCCCAGAGGCATAAAGTGGAGTTAGTGCTCTGTGGAAGTAGTGCGACACTAGGGTTTCTTTGGCTCGGATGGTGAGATCCATTGACAGGACACTGAGGCACACTCGAAATTCGGAGGGAGTCCAGTTTGAAGACATTAGAGCGACCTCTGCTATTTGCAGATGATCTTTTCCCCTTGACTAAATTGCACCATGGTTTCCAATGTGCACTGGAGCAGTTCTCTCACAGGGGAAAAGATTTCCTAATCAAATGAGGAGTGAGCAGCTGCTTTTGTGGAAGGAGTTCAGCATCATCTTGGAGGAGAGGGTGAAGGATGATATCATGGGACTGGCTTGCGGTGTGGTGCAGTGGGTGCAGCAATGGAGTTCATATGAAAATGTGGTGACTTACATTTAAATACAGTCGAGATAACTATCACAATAATGCAGCTCACAAAAAGACCAAAGGTTAAAGTAGTAGGTTGTGTATTATTTGCTGGCATAATTTGATTGTGTGGCCGATACCTTTAAATCTAACTTGTCTATGGGTGTTATCTACAGTCTACTGGACCAGGAATTTCAGGACGGTCTGCTGTAACCAGACTCACGCATGTGCCAACCTTAAATATATATAATTAACACATAGCTGTATTTAAACTACAACCACTGAAACACATTTACTGCACACAGACGATCTCCGTTTGTTGTATGAATGCATGCAAGAGGCTAAATATTATTCCCATCATTTCTTTTACTAAATAATAACATGTAATTTTTTTCATTGACCCTGTTTTTGTCTTAATGAATAAACAAAGTAATGTAAAAGGTGAATACCATGGAGATACATAGAGATACATACAGTATAACAGCGTTAGGTTGATTGTGTCACCACAGTAAAAACTGCTGACATCACAATGCACCATAAAGGAGTCGAACCCTAGATGTGAAACTACAAAGCCCTAAGAATGATGAGAGTCTTGTGCTCTCGTGCATTTCATTTATGTACAGTGAGTTTAGGCTCAGTCTGATTTAACATGTGCTTCTCCACTGGTTGGGGATATTCTGCCAATTTTACAAACCCTCACTCTTCTGTATATGTATGAGTATATTAGCATTGGTGTCTGTGCAGATTTAGACTTTCAGATGTGACCTTTGTTGTCTAAATGTCAGGGAGATTGGAGAGGGAGCCCACAGAGGTAGGGCAGGCTTATGTAATCTGCTCACTCTGCCTTTCACACACATGCACACACACAAGCACAGAGCAGGGGGGGGGAAGCTTGTTTGAGGACGGTTGTCATATCTCAGCTGTGATGCCTTGTACATCTCTCTGCAACCCACTGAAAGCCTGGCTTTCAGGAGCCATCGCTTTTATCAGCACGTATGTGCAGAAAGTACCCTGGAAATTATTTATGGCTTTAAAATACTGATATAGTGCATTCCTTTGGTGTTGTTCTTTTAAACTTATTCTGAGCTCTTTTGATCCATCCCAAAGCTCTCAACTGAATGTGAGGACAGAGTATAGTTTAGTGTGTGTGTGTGTGTGTGTGTGTGTGTGTGTGTGTGTGTGCGTGCGTGCGTGCGTGCGTGCGTGCGTGCGTGCGTGTGTGTGCGTGCGCGCGCTGGATGGTTGACTAGGTAGCAGCTGGATTGGGAATAAGGGAAACTAAAATGACTCCCCTATACAAATGAATTCACAGTCATGTCGTTCTTTGCATAATCTGGGAACAGCAACAGGATGAGTCCTGCGCATCAGCACGCAGCCGCGTGTAATACCTTCAATACGACTGTGAATGTGGAGACCGAAATAAGAATGTGCATGCCAATGGCAAACACGTGCATCAGACGGGAACCAGAGCCATCGCGTTCTGTCAATCTCAACGCTCACAACCGAGCCTTAAAGGAACACTACACCGAAAACGGCGCTCTGTGATCCGAGTACCCGACATCCGCCGCGTGTGGATTTGAAAGCGCTCTCAAACGTTCGCTGTTGCTCTCATTTGTGGCGGGTGTCAGCTCTAGTTTGCACAGATTCACAGCAGTTACGTGTTGAAAGAAAGTGTCCAAAACATCCACAGGAAAAACACAGACTCGCAGCTTGTCGTTATTATATTCCAAACTTTGTCTTTTTGCCGAAATGCCTGCAGCGACCTGTTTATTTTGCCATTGGACCATTTTGATGCGCTACAGCCAGTTTACCAATAAAAGTCTCTGTAATTAGTGTGATTCCAGCCCGTCTGCAGTCTAACGTAGGAATGTACTGTATCCATGTTATTTTCAAGCACAAATGATTCACACAAATATTTGTGGTCTTCAAAATTGCAAAAATGCTCTTGTGTTTATGTAATAACGCTCACATTGGTGTTCTGCATGCGGTTTGCTCTTTTTCTCTGTGAAGTTCTAGTATAACGCAGTGTTTGCTTGCAACATAATGTTTCCAACATGCTTGGAAAAACATTTTGTTTGTTGCAGTACTTCTGTAGATATATATTCTTCCCCTTTTCCCCAAATTAGACTTGGTTTAGTTTTAATGGTTTTATATAATGTACACGCACCTTTTCTGGAGCGATGCTCGTTTTGGCTCTCAGCCCCTTTTTGTGCCTTTATTTATTTAGAGTAATGCGCGCCGTAATTCAGTTCAGGTCTTGTAGTTACACCCTCCTCCATCTGGAGTTTGTTTTTGCAACCGCAGTCTGATGTGCGGCGCCCTGAGCAGCTCTGCTCGCACAGTTTGGGCGAAACCAGGCTGCTCAGGTGGTTAATGACATTGGGACTTCTACAAACATTAAAAGGTTAAAAACAGAAAGATATTTAGCAAAAATGTAATAAACTTCAGGTGTGAAGACAGGACCTTCATTCTTAACCCATTAAAGCATAATTATGGGGTCTAGAAACGTGTAATAATTGAAAAAGCTCGAAAACAAAGCTAAAGATTCTCACGGGTGAGACCGTCCAGCGTTGAGTGCTGGCGCAAAGCATGGTCAAAGACTGCAACTCGATTATCAGATCAGCCGCACATGTCGCATCTGATGAACGTGTGGCCGCAGACCAAGTGGCGGAAAAGGCTGACATGTCAATGAGATTATAAAATGGTGGTCAGTCTGAGGAAGCTGCATCCATTACCCCGACATGTATCCCCCTTCATCGCGGGCTGCTAATGATAAATGATAAATCACCATAGCGCGGTGGTATTTTTAGACGGGGTGGGAGATGAATGAGGTTCTGATCCTGGCCTCTGTGGTGGATGTAGGCAGCGAGGGGCTGGCCGTGCCCCTCCCCCGACTCTAGGTGATGGCTGATTCTGGGAGTCTAGCAGCGGAGCGCTGATCAGTCTTAATACAGGACCGCCTCTCTGCCTCAGCGCCGATCCCCCCGGGTGCCCGCTCACCGGAAGGCAGCGCTTCGGCTGCGAACGTCCTGCGCACAGCCTCTTTCTCGTTCGCCCAGACAATCTATTGGCCTGCGACTCGGCTGGTTTTGGGGGGAAGAGGCGAAACACCGGCAGGTGTTGACTAGCGGGGAGAGATCGCGGTGCAGACTGATGACGATGATGATGGTGAGGATGATGCATCTCTTCCCGTGCCTTTGTGAATTACACCGTGTAGCGTGAAGAGGCGCAGGGCCATCTTCTTTTTTCCCCCCACACTTCTCTCCTAACTGTAATGGTGGATTTCTTGGTTGCTTTGAAGCGACGCGCCTAGACGGGGGAGCCGAATACCGCCCGTCACCGCGAGCGCGTCTCAGCATCGGCACGCAGCGCTGCGCCATGGCCTTGGACGTCCAGACGTGCGCGGTGTTTACGGTGATCGCGGTTCTGGTGCTTGTGAACGTTCTGTTGATGTTCATCCTCGGTACTCGTTGATGGATCGGCGATTGGGGCCCGGTTCGCAGCGCACCTCGCTTTCGCACAGGAGAGGAGAGAAAGGCGGTGCGCGTCGGTCGAGAGCGGGGACACCCGGCGCTCCATCACGGCTACGCGTTGAAATGAATGACGTTGGTACAACATAATGTATTTCTGTTACCCCCCCTCCCCAATCCTTCGTTGTGTCTTGTGTCCTCTCACCGTTTGTTATAGCTAGTGTCGTCTGGTGGTGATCGTAGTTGTGCGGACACAGATCTGTGATGCTCTTACCTTTTTTTGTGGTGACTGGAAATTCATAACCTCCGCAATATAAACATGTCCCCTCCTACGTCGATCTCCCTCTATCCTGTGTGTTGTATATTGTGGATTTTTGCACGTGGATTAATTCTATTCTTTAATCATTCAATTTATGGATGAAAAAATACCTGGTTGTCCTTTTTTAACCACAGCCTAGTGCTGCGTCAGGACTTGTTTTTCTATTGTGATCCACTGTAGCCACATCTACAACATGGCAGCTAATAACTGACCGGTGATCTCTACGCTGGGAGCAAATGTGTTGTTTGTGGCCAATAGCGGCGTAAGTGAGAGGTCTGCGGTGCTGATCGCAGACCCTGTGGAGGATCACTGTAATATCAGATGAACCGTAGCTTAACTAATACTGTAGCAGGCAGGGTTAGGGCCTAATGAAGGAGGGCCTCCATCACTCCAGGTTTCCCCCATTTTAGATGCAGCTAAAATCAGCTCCCATTTCAGAGTCCACAATATGCATACTTTTCCACACTGGCAACATTTCTGTGTGGCACCTGTCTCAAAAGCTCCCACTTTCATACATCTGGCCACTAAAAGTAGCTAATAAAAAAGATATTTCCTGCAATAAAAGATCCTCTAAGTCAAAAGGCACGTCAAAAGGAGATAGAAACACTGTCTCTCCCTCCACTTGCAGTGATCTAGCCTAATAAAGGATTAGAGGCAGGTGTCATGAATGTTGAATGAAAGTCAGAAATAGATATGCTAAAAGCCTGTCCCAGAGCTGTCCAACACAGTCCTATTATTAGGGATGGTAGGCTGGCCAGGTCTTTTTTTTAAGATATTGTATCACACTCAAGGCTGAGTGCTGTGTGGTTTGTGTGTTTGCTTACTGTATTTAGGTAATGAATGTTGTGCTGTAGGCGTAGGAAGCAATGCTTGGTGGCAAAGTGCAGTGAGCACTGATACCTTCATCATATGTACGAGGCATAAGCGTGCTGTCCACGGGTCCCCACAGGACTGTAAACACAGCATCACTGTGGCTGACAGTGATCGGCTAACGAATGCGTGCTCACGTCCTGGGCGGGTGTTATCTGTGGGCCGAGCCCCACGCACGTCCCCCCCGGGGGCAGGCGGCGTCCGATGGAGCGCTGCTAAACGCCGTGCAGCCAGAAGTGTCAGTGTGCGGATGCCGCGTGCGAGCCAGACAACAGTGTGTGTGAGAATGCGTGTGCATCTCTCGCTGGTTTTAGACGGAGCATCTTTGATTGGCTCCCAGACTCAGGGTATAAGTGTATTACATAACAGGGTTGGCAGACACGGTGGGGGGGGGAGACCGACGGACCGCGAGACTCACTCAGTGCGTCGGAAAGAGAAGCCTCTTTCTGGAATAGAGCACCTTGTTACTCGACATCTCCGGCTCAGCTCTCACGGAGGACCCCCCCCCCCCACCTTGCCGCTTCCCAAACGGATTTAATTATCATGATTGTATGAGCCGGACGTCTCCATGCATACGCTCTGTGAACAGTTACATGCCACAAACATGGTAAGGCTGGCGAAAAAGAGGCACGTGTGCGTGTGTGCTCAGGGATGCTGTGGGAGCTTTTGGTGCAGCTTTGCAAAGGCAGGAGATAGAGGGGGGTGTTGGAATGCAGTGGAGTTGCCAGTGCAGTGAATGCTGATGTGTGGTGCTGCAAAGATGATATAATCCAGCGAATCTGCTTTCTGTGCTTACATACTCCGTTGTTAGCGTCCGTGTCGGTCGCAGGAACGTGAATCCAGAGAGCTCTGTCATGCGAGCGCACACGTTGTCCATGCATAGGGGAGAATTCCTCCGCATTCATTTGCATTGACCCAAATACAAGTTCTGCGTTTTGGAGGTGGCTGTTTCGCTCTCTGATCTTCGCTGTTGTAACCGCGATGTAACCCAACGATGACACGGGTCATGACAGCTTAGTAGACACACACAGGTAAGGATCAGGACTGTGGCACAACTCACGGTGTCTGCGTTCACTGTTTGCTACAGTATGCGGCTAAACTAGCTGTGCTAACGCAGGAATTGCAAACGATTGATTATGTAATGCTTTTAATTTATTCAGACATGCAGACGAAACAGGGATGCAATGTATTGAAGAGGGGCAGTAGTGATCTCATTAGGGAGATGGAGGGATGATGGGAAGGAGGGAACTAAGCTGTCTCCCTCTCCCTCTGTCTGTTGCCTACATTACAGCAGATTGATGGGAGCCAGAGAGATTGGTCTCAGAGCGAACGTGGCTGGAAAAGGAGTGATGCTGGAGGGTGGGGGGCTTTATGGGGTGTTGAGGGCAAGCACAGACATTACAGTAGGGGAGCAATGAGCAAGACTGACCTCGGTGTCAAGGCTCATCTGTTCGGTGGGCGCCGTTTCACGCAGAGGTCCCCGTGTCAGATGGCGACAGCCGAGCAGAACCGGTCTGACTCCTCGCAGCTTTATTCCAGCTTTATTTTCTGTCAATTTGTGCAATGAATTATTTACATCAAGTTCCTTTTCTTGAATCAACAATGACTTTTTTAATTATTTTGATGACTATTCATTGGTGCTGTTTCCATGGTAGCGTGACACATGTTTTTGCAGTAATCCTCCAATCTTTCCGTAGTGGAGAGCTTGGAGACGAAGGCTGGAGCTGTTGTTACCCCAGCTCCCAGCTCTATGTGACACCTGACTGAATCAACAGACTCAATGAAGTCTTTGGCATAAAACCACACCGAGACCTGCGCTCACTCACTTTCTGTCTACTCACGCACCTACATTTGGAAATACTCTGGTGCATCCTGAAGTGCCCTTGCCTCATCCCATCAGCCTGTCAATACCAGTAAAGCATCCTTATCTGTCACCATGACAACCACTGTTCTTTCCCTTTTAGGCACGGACGTCCCTCCCTATGTTCACTCCTCTGCCCTGATTGGCCCTGTTTTCCCTGTAGCCATGTCAGTAGCCTGTGTGAGAAGTGAGCGTGTCTACAGACTGAAAGGCGACATAGCTGTAAGACGTGAGAGCTTCAGACCCCACAGCAGGGTTTCAATACAAACAATCTGCTGTTTGTGGACATTCTTATAAATACACTGTAGTAGCAGAGAAGTAAAACATTACTTTTGGTGATGCCATTATTATTATTTCCTGTTGTCCATTCATGTGACAAACCTGTCTCTGGGCTTTTTGTAACTCCTTACCTAGAGCCGAAGCAGCTCCTGTCAGGCTTGGTTAGTGCTGAGTGCTCTGCCCACAGCCCCAGGGATTGGATGCATGGTTAGCTCTGGACTGGAGAATGCTGATGAACACTACTTTGGAAGAACAATTGGAACAAACATTTGGATCCGAGCCACTGATGCATACACAACTTTAAGGCCTCGTATGAAGTTTCAAGAGTGGCCACGTGTGTGTGTGGTTGCATATGTTTGTACGCGTGTGGGTTGAGTTGCCTAAAGGCAACAAAGCAGTGCTACTGTTTGGTAGATGGATGATGTGAGCCTCGGGTCCCACCCGGGAACATTGTCTCTTGTCCTTTAATGAGAACAACCTTTAGCTACTCCAAATCCCCAAAGAATACTGATCACCTGACAGGCTTTCGTGCCTTTACACACTATACCCATTCGGTGCTAAAAAAAAAAAAAGCAGAACACATGTTCCTGCACAAATGTACATTTAGTGTCACATAATGTTCAGACTATTTATTCAAGATGTTAAAATCTAAAGATTTGATGAGTCATCCCTCCATGATTTGTCAAAGACTGTGCTGCAGATAAAATAACAAGCCTTGGTGACAAGTAAGTGAGATGATTATCCCTACATAAGTTTGCTGCTTGTCATTTATATTACATTAACACATATAATTATTTTAATGTCATAATAGACCAATTACCATCCCATGTGGAGGCTGGTGCCGTGTTTCTTAGCATTGCTTTGCTTCGTCACTAATGGCTCTGCCTCTTTCGTGTTGTATTTTGTAGCGTTGTACTGTGGTCTGTGTTAGTTGTTGTGTTGTGTGTTCGCATTCAGCTGCCAGTAGGTCCCGGGTTTAAGGGTGTGTGTTTGCATCCAGCACTAATCTGAGAGGGTGTAACAAGGATTCACATGAATCAGTGCCAAAATGAGGATGAGAACTAGACTGCAAAACGTTTACATGTTGTTTAGATCACGGGGGGGGGGGTATTTATTGGTCGGGGTCCACTGTATTTTGTCTGTGTGTTTTGTCTGTCATGTAAGGACAATAAACCACTACATGTTGCCTGTCTCCAATCTCCAGTTGATAAGTGGAGGTTCAATCGTCAACGCTGAGGCGGTATGGGACCATGTGACCATGGCGGACCGGGAGTTGGCGTTTAAGGCCGGCGACGTCATCAAGGTGCTGGACGCCTCAAACAAGGACTGGTGGTGGGGCCAGATTGATGAGGAGGAGGGATGGTTCCCTGCCAGCTTCGTACGGGTGAGTTAGCTGCAGCCATGGCTGGCCAGCGACCACAGACACAACACACGCCCACGCGAACGCAGAAACGGAGGCACATGGACATATGTGCAAGAGCTGATATGTAACACATACTGGAAGGTGCACAAGTATCCTGGCGTACTCACAGCGATACACAAAGCACACGCTGGAACACAATGCTTTATCTTATTAATACGTAACACTCTAGAGATCAGAGAACCGCTAGCTAAGTGCCTTTATCGGGCGTTCAGGGACAACAAACAAAGATGCTGATGAGCCCCTTTTTTGTTTGTCATCACCTTCAACTTCTACCCTTGAAATCCACTTGAATTTGCAACGTGTTCTTTTTATATTATGATTATATAATGCCACCCATATCAGACCTCTACCAAACCCCACACAGCACAGCTACTGTATTATTCCATACCTCTCCTACTTAAACTGAGCCTAGGAAGAGCTAGTACCCTTGTCGTAGGTGGAGGCTTTCATAACAGAAACACCCCGAGAGACACTCCTCATGGCCATCACCCACCCGTCCACCTTTCCATACTCACTCCCGAGAGGGCAGGGCAGACAGGCTGTCTGACTGTCAACCAAAAAAGTATCTTTTTGTTCTGTCATTCTCTCTCTCCAAGGTGGAACCCCACCCTCCTCAGCCCCAAACAAAACAGGTTTTCTATATCAACCCCATAGCAACTCCACGGTTCCAAAACACCACGTCAAAGGTGCGTTTTCCCAAGCTTCATTCACCCATCCAGCCTGCCCGCCCATCCGCCCGCTCCAGTCTGTCCACGCAACGTCCCCTCGACATTACCAGGCATTAACCTACCCATGATGTTATCACATCATCCTCAACGGGGTCAATAGAGAGGAAGAACTGATGAGTCAAAAGTAAACATAATGATTTCTTAAAGGCCTATACTCAAATTCTACAAATGTTTTCATTTGGGGATCATTCTTTTTGACATTGTTCATGGTTATCCAATTTCAAATATGGATTCTATTTACTATTGACTCTGACTATTTCTCAGTCTTGAAGATGCGCTACTAGTTCTCGTCCGCAGTCAGTGCTCCACCACCCGTCACTCTGCTTGTCTGTGGCGCTGCATTTCTCATCTTGTGTTTGGCATTCTACCCGTCGGTTCTTTGATGTTCTCTTGGCAAACTGTGTGTCATCAGGTGTTGGCTGCTGGGCATCTGAAGCCACGCTCACTTGGCCCCGTTCTATGAGCGAGAGTGGAATAAGCTATGTACTGTTGTGTGTGTGTGTTAGTGAGTGTGTGAGAGGTTGGGTGTGTGTGCATGTACACATGCAGAGTTTTTACACACAGCGTTAAATATGTTTGGGCTCCAATTTGGTGGACTAAGAGCACTACTATGAAACACTCTGTGTGTGTGTGTGTGTGTGTGTGTGTGTGTGTGTGTGTGGTGTGTGTGTGTGTGTTCACACTGTATATATGGGGTGCATATGTGTGTGTGTGCGTGATCTAGTTTTGTCCAAGAAGAGTGAGCCAGGGTTATGGCAAATATTTTTTTATAACAATACTTTAATATGTTTACTTTCTCCTAAGCTCTGTTCACTAATTTTAGCTGCGTGTCCGTGTACAACGTTCTTATTCATGTGTGCGTGGCTCTGTGTGTGTGTATATGTAAACGTATTTGTTCCTCAGCTGTGGGTGAACCAGGAGGACGGCGGAGCGGAGCCTGCCGAGGGGACGAGCGAGGTGCAGAACGGGCACCTGGACCCAACCAACGACTGCCTGTGTCTAGGCTCTCCCCTCCAGAACCGCGACCAGATGAGAGCCAACGTCATCAACGAGATCATGAGCACAGAGAGACACTACATCAAACACCTCAAAGACATCTGTGAGGTACTGAAACTCCCACCGACACTCCCAAGGTACCAAGGCACAGGAGGCAAGGTGCAATGGGAAGGAAGCAGCATTTTACACACAAGGAGCTATTATGATCTGACACATTCACAGTTTTATTTCAAGCTATTTTTTTTCCAGTCCAAAAATAATGTTCTTTTCCTTGAGTATAAAAACACAACATGTCAGTTGTTCACAGTAGTGGCAGCAGCCATGCTTGGAGTCTAGTCCAGATTAAATTTGTCATTATAATATGACTCATGTTGAAGCGACAGCTAGAGTTACACCTAATAATATGAAACAAAAGCCCATTTATCATATTTCAGCATGACAGTTTTTTTATAAAAATGCCACGAAAAAGGGAAATCCGGAATATCTTTAAAATCTCAAATAAAATACTTGTAGGTTTGTAAGTTCTGAAATTTAAATTCAGTTTAATTTCAAAATGTAAAAATTGAAAATGGCATATACACAGGACAGCTTTAGTTTTGTCTGCAAAGTGCTATCTCACCGTTGACTATATAATACACTCACTCAGGTAATAAATGTTTTACATTGCTGTAAAGCAGTTAAGTGGGGTAGCACATGCAGCGAAATACCTCAGCAACACTTTGACTTTCCACGGACAAGGCTTTTCGGGGAATGCTTCACTCATCTAATCACGTCTCTTTAATGTGCTGCATAGCTTCGTGCGCATTGTGGGTGCAGCATAACGCTTAGAAACAGTAGCAGTAAAGCATCAATTTCACCTTCTCAACTCCATTCCTCTTGCCTGCGGGAGAACTGAACTTTCCAACTTGTCATAAACATGAGCGGGCAGGAAAAAGTTGAGTCGATTGCTATCTATTCTTAGGAATAGCTGCGGACAAGCCTGTCAAGCTATTAATGATTTGTTTTAACTATTATGTGAAAGTAAAAGGTTTAAAATATCCAGAGAGGAGAGTGGAAGCGATCGTCTTCATAATTTATCACTGTCACTGCAAGGCCAGTGAGTTTGTTTGGATTTGGATTTATTTCAATGTATCACAAACAAATTCAAAGAAAAAATCAAGCAGTTTAACAATTTAAACAGTAAATTTTACCAAACGTCCAGTCAACATTTGGTTCCAGGAGAGTTACAACTGTTTAGGCATTAGAACAATAATAATTTAGATAGCACCGGCAATTAGAATAAACCATTTAAAACTTTAGAGACAAAGTTTGTGAACTAAATATCCTTCTCTTCTCATGAGCAATAAGTCATGCAAACGGCTCCTAGGTGGCATTTCAAGGCGTTTAATGCCACAAAAGCAGTGTTATGTGTCATGTCATTAAACTTAGCCGCCTACAGTTAGTCTCATCAGTCATTAGTCATCATTTCAGCTAAATGCCACTTGCTGAAACAGAGAGAAAGGACTGGTGCTCAGCAACATGCATCTGTACATAAAGTAGAGCGAGTCAGCCAATGGAAGTACAACAACTAATGACAAATGCTGAAACCCGTGAAGCGCCTGCTAACAGCCAACAGTAGATAAGTGGAGTACAGATGTCACGTTAGGGCAGCCTGATGTCTGCAGAGTGGGAGAGGGCTTTTATTTTGAATCCCCAGTAAAAGGAATTAAAAGCCAAACTGCTGGGATTTCCTTCTCATCATAATTGATAAGGGTCTAAGCAGTGCTGAAGCCAACCCCACCTGTTTTTAGAAGAGATGTGGGGTAAACACCAGTCTATTACACCACCATCACATCTATTACCAATTTCTACTCACCAATGACTCTGGACTGTAAAGGTCCCAGAGAAAACCCTGAGCAAAGACAGGGAGAAAAGGAAACTCCACACAAAAGGCTCACAACCCAATCTGTGGGTTTTATTTTACACTGTTTCATGACACTAATGTCACATAACGATGCAGTTACTCAAGAGATTTACAAAACATTAGTAAATTTGCAACAATCTTTTTTTTATAATATCATTAAATATTAGGATTATGAAGTAAATTATCAAGCAAGTCGAACATCTGTGACGTTGCCCTTTAATACTTTGACGACTATTAATGACAGATACACCATTTACTTGAAACGACTGTAGTGAAGGTTTCTGGCAGTTTTACTTTTGATTAGTTGGGTTGAGCTTGACTTCAAGAAAGAAAATCAAAAGTCTTAGCATTTGTTATTTCACTAAAAAACAATGGAGGGAAATTCAGGGTGGTGGAGTGTGAAATAGCAAAAACCTACCTCTTACAGAAAATCCTCTCCCAAAGTGCCAAAGCTTTAGGGCATTTAATTAACCACAAGAATTGGACTGACAAACTGGGGGCCACAGTTCAACCTACACAAAATTGTGCTTGACTCTACAAAAGCGTTGAGAGTCATAGTTCATTTTAATTAAAATTATTCCTATTTGAAGAATGACTTCTAACGTGTTCATCGAAATAAATCATTGGAAATAGTTCTGAGAATTTAGCCGGTACGTTGGGGGTTGTGCATTTCTGGCTCGTTCCCTCACTGCATGTTGGGACCCACTCTGTTCCAGGGCTACCTGCGCCAGTGTAGGAAGCGCGTGGACATGTTCAACGACGACCAGCTGAAGGTCATCTTCGGGAACATCGAGGACATCTACCGCTTCCAGATGGGCTTCGTCCGAGATCTGGAGAAGCAGTACAACACGGAAGAACCCCATCTCTCTGAAATCGGACCGTGCTTTTTAGAACACGTGAGTGTTTTTGCCTTTTTCGCACTGTTAGCAATTAGCATGAAAGCTGAGGAGCCGTGTGTCCACTGTCCAGCCCAGCGCGGCCGTAATTGCTGTAATTGTGTTAGGCCTCTTATCTGAAGATCAGAATTTAATGATGTTGTTATCTCGAGATAGAATTTAAAGTGTAAAGATAATTAAGTCACCAGCAAACAGGTTTTTTTCCAAGATAAAGCGATAATGAAGTCATGATCTTGTGAAAACAGCCCTAATAAAACTTTTAGCTATGGGAATGATTCTTCTGTACATAGTGGCTTCCCTCCTGCATGGTTCATAACTTTTCTTTATCTCATCTTTGATCATGGGCTCCTGTACCTTCTTTGTTTTTCACTCTACAGCAAGATGGTTTTTGGATCTATTCAGAATACTGTAACAACCACTTGGATGCCTGCATGGAGCTGAGCAAACTGATGAGGGATGGCAGATACCAGCACTTCTTTGAGGCCTGTCGCCTTCTCCAGCAAATGATTGACATTGCCATAGACGGCTTCCTGCTCACACCTGTCCAGAAAATCTGCAAATATCCGCTCCAGCTGGCCGAGCTTCTCAAATACACGGCACAGGAGCACAGGTACTGTGGACCAGAGCCTCTTTAATTTGCTCAATTAGCTTCAGAAGATGCTGTTACTGATGCATCACTGTGTTCTAGGAGCGCTGCGTTGCTGTGCTTCCAGCTGCATGTGGCTGTTTTACAAAGGACCTGAGTTGTATTAGAAATTAACACTGCGGTCCTGCAACACATAAATCTAATTAATTTCAAATCCATACACAGTCATAGGAGCTTTGCAGAGGACTCTGTATATAAATAGGTTGCAGATTAAATATGAATTTGGGCTTTTGTTGGCACATGCACAGGATCAACATCCCCGCGTCCACTCTGCGTTCACAGCACAGAAGCACAATGCGCAATCTAAACATTTACAGATGATCTCCCATGCACGGTCGCATGCGCCGGCGTCCAGATGTGCAAACTCATGCGTGCGAGCCCACAGAAACACGGTGTAAGCGATTCGGCGCGTCTCCGCCAGCTCCAGGTCATTCACAAACCACGCATCCTCAGCCAGAGAGGGACAGGTGCCAGCGGAGCCTGCCAAATCACGGTGTTTGACTGTGGAGGATCTGCCAGATATAGGCCCGCTCTCTGTCGCACACACACACACACACAAGCGCGTGTGCACATTATCTTTCAAAGTGAGAACTGGATCCGTAGCACATCTAAGCCAGACGGATAAATCCGGCTCAGCTGGCGAAGTTGCAGCCAGAGATTGCTGATTGGAATTAAACAGTGGTGTGTCTTTTCGTGTTCCACCAGGCTTAATGCTGTCCCCGGAGTTTATAACCCCTGTCCTTAATAGGCTACTCTGTATCATTAAATACTACAACATTACATGTCTTTTTTTTTAAAGACTGGCTGGTCTCCAAGAGCTATACCTTTGCCCCATAACTCCCAGGAGTAATTACATGTCCACTGTGTCCGTAGCGACTATCGATATGTGGCAGCAGCCCTGGCAGTAATGAGGAACGTCACTCAGCAGATCAACGAGAGGAAGAGGAGGCTCGAGAACATCGACAAAATCGCCCAGTGGCAAGCCTCTGTTCTAGACTGGGAGGTATGTGTATCCATCGACTGCGGAGTGATTACCAAGCCCCTGATGTTCACTGATGCTGTTTAACTGGCTAAATCTGATCTGGTCTGATTAATCCTTTTGCTTACTCACGGCTACGATACAGAAAGTCTGCATTTGACTGCACGTGCATGTACAGATTCATACTGCCTAAAGTTACATAGCATTTAGATGTTAGCAAGCAGAACCTTGCAGAAAAGCGGGTGGGGTCAAATCTTCAATAACTGTATGAGTCTAATGCACTAAAATCTGTGAAATCATTTCTAGAGATTAAAATTATGCCACAAAGAACAAGAAGAAAGAGATCAAACCCACTAGTAGCAAGATGTACCTAATAAAGTTACATTATCAAAATTAAAGGAGAATGTACATTAAAGGTTTGAGGTGAATTTCTTGATTCAAACGTGCTTCATGTCATGAGCTACACTGTACATAGGTTTTTGATTAAAACTATCCAAGCACTGACTAATGAGGTCATTGTGACGCCATCACAGTGATGTCATTGTGGCTGATGACATCACTGTGTAGCTATCGGTTTGTGGCCTCAGTGCTGCAGAAGACATTAAAGAGGCTGAAGAAGTGTATTTGGAGGAGCAAACAGATTGGTTTCCTACACTAAGGGGATCTTTCTGTTGATCCACTGTGTGTAGGGTGATGACATCCTGGACAGGAGCTCAGAACTCATCTACACCGGGGAGCTGTCATGGATCTATCAGCCGTATGGACGCAGCCAGCAGCGAGTCTTCTTCCTCTTTGATCACCAGCTGGTCCTTTGTAAGAAGGTACTGTAGCTGTTCTCCCTCTCACTTTGCTCACTTTTCCTACTTTCATACCGAGACCTTGTTTGCTGGAAACGAGCTGATGAGCTAGAACGCACCCTCGACCCGCGTCCTCAAAAGCCGCGCGTCACGTGCCCGGTGACGTAGGCGCTCCAGCACAATGTGACTTTCCCGCTGCTAGCGCTGCGAACGCGTTACATAACGCTGCATGAGACACACCAGTCCTCAGCGAAGACGCGTCCGGCTCCACGGCACCTTCCACAAAATGGAGCCGGGGTGGATCGGGCTCTAATGCACCACGGCTGCGCTCTCCTGCCAGACAGATGTTCACGCTCGGCTAAACGCAGCAACACACATGCACGCGGGCACCAACACGAACACGCACGCAGGGGCTGAATAAGTGCATCATCACAAGCACGTGTACAGAGAAACAGTCACTTCATTATACGAGACAAATACAAAAGTACTATCTTTCTGCTCTTCTTCACACCCCTGCGTCTAAAATAAACTCCAACGTGTCTGCAGCTCGTCGCGTGTGCGCGAGGCGTCCAGCTCCACGAAGCGACGTCGACTCCGGGACGCACTAAATTATAAATTCTAGCCTTTGTTCTCCACTTCCTTCTCCGGTGTCCTCAGCGCAGCATATGTAACGGCAGCCCTCGGGGTGTGTTGGCTGCACGGCGCACGTAGCCGCCTTCCATCTTTTCCTCTTATCTCTTCCTTATCAGCTCATGGATGCAGATTCGCGTCTGCGTGCTTATTAATGGATGACAGTTACTTTTCCTACTCCAAACTTTATTGACCCCACAGTGAACCTCGGCTATTATTTAGTGCAGACGTGTCACGTGGCTGCCATATTGCAGCAGATGAAAGTACTGGGCTGAGCAATTCAACTGGTTTGCTCACATATTGACATTATGACGAGGCGAAATTTCAACAGAAACAATATATCTGCAAATCTTGACTTCATAATCAAATTCTTGGTGGACTGTTCCCGCAGTGATTGAGCAGGTGTTTGTGTGTTTGGGCAGCAGATGGGGCGGGTTGCGTAAGGCAGACTGTCAGCATAGCAGCAGGCTGATTGTGTTTGACACCACGCACGCTCACGTCTCCCCTCTCGCCGCCAGGACCTGATCCGCCGGGACATCCTGTACTACAAGGGCCGCATCGACATGGACCGCTACGAGGTGCGGGACGCCATCGACGGGCGGGACGACGACTTCAACGTCAGCGTGAAGAACGCCTTCAAGTTGTGCAACAGGGACAGCGAGGAGATCCACATCTTCTTGGCCAAGAAGCCCGAGGAGAAGATCCGCTGGCTGAGGGCCTTCCACGAGGAGAGGAAGATGGTGCAGGAGGACGAGAAAATCGGTCCGTCGCGAAACCTCCGGGCGCCGCCGCCGCGGCTCGTTTGCACGCTCTGAACGACTTTTTGTCGAATGCTGTCGTTTAGGTTTCGAGATCTCCGAGTACCAGAAGCGGCAGGCGGCCATGACGGTGAGAAAGGTGACCAAACAGAAAGGTGAGGCAACAAGAAGATATCAGGTGATTTTCCTTTTTTTTCCCCCCCTCGCTGCTGTTCTCTGTCTTCTCATCGCTGTTTACTCTTCCCTTGCCCCGCTCTCCTTTTGTTTTTACTCTCTACACCCTGTTGGAGCACGCACACTGTCTTTATGAATGGCTCTAGGCTAGATGTGAACCAAGTAAGGTAGAAGCCGCTGAGCGGATCCTTGTCGTCGCGCTATTACTGTACCACTTTAAACGCTTTGAAGTCCTTCGAGTTTAATGTCGGCCGGTCCACACGCGAAGACGACCCGCTGTCCGATCTGAAGCCGCTGTTAAGCATCAATGAAAAGACAGAGGGCTGTTTGCATGACGTATGGAGTTTAAAGGGTGATTCCGGTGACCGTGACATGTGGGCGCTGTGTCGCGCTTGTCGTGGGCTTGTTTCACACACACAACCGTTAGCATGTTTTCTTTTACTGAGTTACGCTGGTTGTTGTTGTACTTGTGTCTGGTGCATCTGATTGGCCCAACAGTGATGCAGCACCGCGTTTCTTATTGAACAACAACACGATTGAATAGGCGACAGCCACCTGCTATCTCACTAACAGAAATAATGATGCTGCTTTGTGCCAACATGGAGGACGCAGGACCCACATGTCATCCCCGCCGGCGTCGCCCTTTAAGGTTTTAGTGCCAGGCTAGATGTCTGTACATTGACCATTACTGATGTTCTTGCTATTGCCAGTTTCCCAATAAGCATGATCATCCATCGAGGTACCGATTAACCAATGACGACTGCTGGAATGTTCTCTCTGACGTTAGGTTCCCTGTAGACGTCTGTCAGGAGTAAATGTTGTGTGTTTCTAAGTGCTGTATGTGTACATGGCTGGCACAAGGTGAAGTACTCTCTTGAATTTCCAGATTCATTTATAGATTTCATCTTGAGAAAGAGGGCCATGTTGTATGGACATGGTTTGAAAATGATAAAGGTATATGCCTTAGAGTTCTCCTTAGAGCTAGCACAATAAGATGCCATGGCAACTGCTAAGCAGCATTGGGAGGTGTTGTGATTAACGCTGGCAGTGGAGCATGCAGCCACTGTCCAATCTGTTTACAAGCATTGTCTTGACTTTCCAAGATAAACAGGCTCTCCTGACACCAATAGATCGAACCCTTCTATCTGCAAAAACAGTGTTTGGCAAACGACCCCCCCTCCGAACAAAAGACACTGTTTGTCATATTTCATTTTTGTCCAAAGATGCCATGGCAGCTTTTGAATATTTCATCACCAAATATTGATTGTAATTTGTAATTACATTAGCATAGCTGTGATGCTTGTAGACCGTAGCTGAGTGACATCATAGACTGTAGTTAAACGCATACTACCGGCTTTGTGTTGGCTCTATTTTCCGCTCCTCCTGTGTTCTCGAGTGTCGAGGGTGCTATTCAAGCAAGCGCGCCGTCAGCAAACGCGCGGGGCCGTGTCCCTTGTCCAAACGCCTGCTTTGATCATTACAGCTGATGTAACCTGCGGGTTCCCGCGTTTGCCTGCTACGGGCTTTGATTGAATAGCATCGTTAGTGTCCCGTGTGTCATCGCTGGAGCTGAATTCCCTCGATTCAGCAGTCATCGTCTGATCGTGCCGTGTCACACCCCAGGTTGAATATGCAGGAATGTCACCGTTACCACCGACGGCTCATTGTGTGTCCGTGCGCCTGTTCTCTGTGTGTGCATGACTCGGTGTTGTGTTGTTGTGCCATGTGTCATGCGAGATACTGACGGTGTTTCTGTTTTGCTTTGTTTTTGTTTTCCACCTCCTTCTCTGCTTCTCTTTTGCTTCGCGCCCCCCTCCCCCCACCCCTTCTTGCTCTCCTCGCACCTGCCTTCCCAGGTGTAAACAGGTGCACGCCCCCCTCGTACCCGCCCCCCCAGGACCCCATCAGCGGGGGGCAGTATGAGGTAACGGAGGACATGGCACAAGGAGAGGTTTTTGAATTCAGTCAATCCAAAAGAGGCCAGGCTCCCTTCTGGCAGAATTTTAGTAGATTAGCTCCATTTAAGAAATAGAGACACACAGACTCTTCTGAAGGACCAGCTATTTTTCTTAGAAGCACTAAACACTGGATGATCATGTCCCATGATGAAGAAAAATATGAAAACACGCATTAACACAAAAGAGACTTTGAAGTTAAGGACCAATGTTAATATAGAGTGTGACTGGAAGCAGCAAGAGGACTGAAGACTTGGATTTAGGAATTTGAGAAAATAACAGAAACTCTTCAATTCATATATGTTAGTAACGTTCTTAGTTCTCACGCTTCTCCAGCTGAGTCAGTGTTCACAGACTCCTCCCCTCGGATTCTGCATACTCACGCCACCTGAATGTCCTGGAGTCACAGTACACGGATTGTTGCATTATTTGGGTTTTTTAACCGGTTCTCTGGAAGACCAACGGCACCAGTCGTCCGATCGTGTCCCAGAGCCACAGATTGCTTGTGTCGTTCTGGCTGAACGTGAGGTCGAACGGGGAGCGGCCGCGGCACGCGAAGGACCCGTGAGGCCCGTCATCAGCGTCTCCTCTGAGTTGCATCCATCCGATCACAGACTGGTCGGGCCGTGTGTGTTTTACTGATGTCTGCATCTGGATCTGCCCCTCACGCTCACCCCCCCCCCCCCCCCCCCCCCCCCCCTGCCATCGCCCGCCCCCTCCGCTCTATCTCTCCATCCACCCGCTTAGCCTCTCTGAGTCAGGGGTTTTCGGAGGAAGTGGTTCATTCTCCTGGAAACCTGCCACTGGCCATGACACGATGGGTCAGGGAACAAATCAATAGTCAGGACATCAATAGAATATTTACATCCTTTCACCAAACACTTTTGACAGGGTATTCATATCCGATCACGCCAAGGGGCTGCGGGTTGAGTTTCGAGCGCGAGCTCGCCGCTCAGATGAAACAGCTGGGAGCAGGAGATAGGCAGGCCACGGTCCACCTGCCTTTTGTCAGCGCCCCCCGCCCCCACCCCCTCTCCCCAGAGACCACCCCTGTAGCACTGTGCTGGCAGCTCACTGGGTGTTTAGACAGAGCACAGCCTACCTCCAGAAATCCTCCAAGCGAAGTTGATGCATTGGCCATGGTCTAAAATAATATCTCTTCTTCAAAAGAGGAAGGCTGCGAAAGAAAGACTTCTCAGTTGACTTAATTATTTTCTATTGCTCACACTGTAAAAAGCACAGCACATATTTAATCGGAGGAGGTTTTTTATTTCTATTTGAGTGGAAGCTAAGCAACCCCCCCCCCCACCCCATTTTAAATGGCCAGGACAGCGATGTGGGCACCACGCTGCACTGCAGGGAGGCAGAAGGGTAAATTTAATCTGTAGCATTACCAGTGTCCTCTGACGGATTCACGCATCTCGCAAGATTTGCAGCTCGGAGTTCTGGCATGTCTCCCCGTCACGTCGTCTGTCCAGATCAGATCCATGTTCTGGCAGTTAACTCTGGCTCTGTTAAGTGATTTCACAGAGGACTGTGGCCTGATCGGATTGATTTGTTTAATCAACAAACGTCCCCAAAGCTGCTCAGAGAGCGAGCGAGAGAGAGAGCGAGGGAGAGAGAGAGAGAGAGAGAGATCTGGCCACAGAGTCCTTCAACAGAAGCTACTAATTAACACACATCATGAGGGTGTATTCTTTTCTACAGCAGGAATGTAAGTGAAACATCTGTCCATGGTTCGGGATCTTATTTTGACCTCACAGTGCATCTTGTGTTGGATTATATCACCTGATGGACCGTACATATACACTACGACAACTTGTGCAATGTGATACATCATTATATATCCTCACTATTCACTGCGACGCGATATGAAAGCGTTATATATGGTTCAGTGTCATTTGTTTGCCTTCTTACAGGCCTTATAACCAACTGGAAAACAAAGACGACCTTAGGATTTGCTTTGTATGTTGTGTACCTTCTGTTATGTTTCAGTAAAGAGACGTTGAGAAACGGGTGAGTCGGCTGCTGGTGTCTGTAGCGATGGCTCCCGGTGAGACCGTTTTGGAAGAGGATGTTTTTTTTTGTCTGGCACAGCAAAAACATATGGTTCCCAGGCCATGATAACCTCAGGTCCCGTGCAAAGACCCCCCCCCCCCCCCCCCCCCCCCCCCAACCTTCTCTCGCCCCCTCGCCTCCCGACTCCATCACCACCAGTACCAACATTCACACACGCGCATGAAGCAAACGCACACACACACACGCACGCACACACACACGCACACACACACACACGTACGCACTTGCTGGCCCGTTCTGCTGCGGAGAAGAGAGATGCTATCTACCAGTGCCTTCCAGCATTCCACTAGTGATTATCTATTCAGTTTTCACAGGCAGATTTGAATTAGTGATGTATTTTCCCCTCAGTGCGGGACTTGCATCTCTCTTTCTCGTTCTCTCCTATTCGCGCTGGGACCTCCTCGCTCCCCGGCGCGTGCGATCCACTCGGACAGAAGCTCCGAGGTCAGGCCTTTTTCCATGAGTAGATACTGTGCCGTCTGACTGGAACACCTTCAAAAACACCTTATTATATTGTGTCACTCTCACTTAGCTGTAGTTTTATTGCACACGACTACGTTAACTCTGATTTTAGACGTTTAGGAACTACACGCGATTTCTTTCTTGTTCTATTTAACTTGCTGAGAGATTTCAGTAGTCGGTTTCACATGCAAAGTATATTATTAACAGTGAGTTAGGAATTAAAAAAAGATGAATCTATTTTACCTCTATCAGCTACACACTGTAAATACTGTACAAAGGACAGATCATATATTTGGATATTGGTATTTTGCGTTGGAGACGAATGTCGTTCCCGTCCTAGCGTGCGGTTAGACCTCGGTACCAGGTAAATGCATGCTTGTGGCATCCGGTATTTTGCATGAGACTTAAGACGACTCTTTGTTTAGTTTCATTTAACTTCCGACGGGGCCGTTCGCGTGCGACGCCGCGCCATCGCCATCTCACTGCGGGGAGTTCTGTTCTCTGTCCACCTGTCTGCTGCTCACCTCGCATCTCGCACGCACGCACACACACACACACACACACACCTTTTTTTTTTTATTATTCCTTGTCCAACACTGAACCGTCGACAGGCGACCAGAAACGCACTGACGCTCCCTTGACAGAACCTGTGACACCGTTCCACACCTCACTTTCCCTTCCTTTAACTGCAATCGACAGCGTCACGGTCCGAGCCGCTGGCTGCTCCACCCCACCCCCACCCCCCTCCCCCCATCAACTGCTGAGGGACGAAACGGGTACAATTTTTCTACGACAACACAGCGAACCAAATAGGATCCGGCGCTGATCGCGAGCGCCCGTGTGTGTGGACTCGTCGTCCAGCGGAGAAACCCAATAAATGCCAAACATCTCTGGCGAGCTAAAAATAGACGTAATCCTCAAGACACACACATGGAGCACTTCATTGCAATTCATATCACGCTCTGTCATGTTCCTACTTTGGAAATCATCCTTTAGAGTACAAATTGATAGGTGACTTATATTTATTGAATGCAGTATTAAATAGTACAATTTTGGCCACATGGTTAAAAGGTGTATATATTGGTTCTTATCTAATGAGTCTGACCTTGTGCTGGAAGCTGAGAGGACAGCTCTCTGTGCACTTCTTTATTCTTTATATTCAAGTCTATACACTGAACGCGTCAGATTTTTGTAGTTTCTGAACCGGTCGCCACATTCACCGCAGCGTCGTCAGCGTAGTTAGCGAGCAGTCATCCGATGACGCGTCCCACTTTTACAATCTGTTCATTGTATAAAAGCATCTCCTCCAGCTCTGGATTTCAGCCTGTCACCCAAGGTTTTACTCGCAGTATCTTTTACTCCTTGGCTCCATATGCAAACATGGCGTTCTCTTTTCCTTGCAGGCCTTTTTGCGTTTGATTATTTGTTGTACAAATGGAAAAACCTGAAAAATAATGCCTACTCAATCCAGAAACTGTGAATGGGAGAGTGGAGATGTCAACTGTATGTACATTATATGTTTTGATGTAATCAGAAGCACTGGGAATATGTTGTACTTCGCTGTAAAAATGAATCCATATCTGATATAGCTGTACTTTTGTTGAAAATAAAACCTCTACTGAACTACGTGTGCGGGCGTCAAAGTACGAGTGGGGGCATTGTGCTGGGCTTCCTGCTGTGTGACACAACTTCCTGTTTGTCGGACCAGCTGACACATTCACCCCTGGACGTGCGACAAATGAAAGGTCGCACGTCATTAGGAAACATCATCATCAGCATGGTATTTAAACAGGACAGACAGTCAACAAGCCGTGAGTCGCATGTAAATAATTCTGCTGTAACAAGTAACAAATGTAAGATTTACTAGTTGGGCTTCCTTTTGTTTTGAAGCTCACGGATGTGAGATCTGAGACGCCCCGGTGCGACGCAGACGGTGCCTGTGTTTGTGTGCGTCTCCAGTTGTGTCTGTGTGACTAAAGCCAGACTATATTTAAAGCCTGTGAAAAGGAGCTAAATGTGATGGAAAGAGGCATTAAGGAGGTCCGGAGGGGCCCAACACAGTTCTACTGTGGTCTCTAGTGGTCAACGGCGGTATTACACCTCCCAATGTGACCCTTCAGGAGGAGCGTGTGTGTTTATAGAATACACCCCCAGCAGTGTTGTATGGTTTGAAGATGTGCGTTATTTATTAAGTGAGCTTCATCATCTTAAATATAAAAAACACAAGCATGTAGAGCACTGTGAGAGGACAGTGACCTCTAAAGGAACCAGAGGAAGACAGTACATCGTGTTCACAATGAGAGCTGTTGTGTAAGTGGTCGGAACACTGGCCTACTTGCAAATGGCAGCGCTCCGAACTCTGATCTCTCTCTATTATCCAGTGCATTTAACGGAGCAAACGGACGTCACACGAGTCCAGCGGCCTCGTGCTTCAGGTAGTTCCTCAGCAGCGCAGGAACGTCCAGACTGTCGACGGCAGCCGCCTTGTTCGCTGAGAGGATGTGTCGCCTGATCGCTAGACGAGTCTGCGACATCAGCGTTTTGGGACGAACTGAAACAGAAACAGGCGGTGATGGGTCGACGTTAGCATTTTAGGCCGTTTCACACTCAGGCTCCAATAAAGGCCCCAACCTCTCTCTCTGAGCAGCAGCAGCAGGGCTTCGTTCTGCTTCGTCGTCTTGTCGATGATCAGCGTCGGCAGGTACACGTCTGCGCCGAAGTCCACGAGCAGCTGGACGTACTCCGCCCCGCAGCCGTAGCGCAGGCACACCTCCAGCACCGTCTTGGGCTGCTTCATCCTGCCCAGCGCCTTCCCGTCGGTGCAGTTGTAGTTGGGGTTGGCCCCGTGGAGGAGCAGCAGCCGGAAGCAGTCCAGGTGTCCGTACACCGCTGCCAGGTAGAGGGGCCCCCTGCAGGCGGAGGCGCCGGAGGCCCACTCCGGCACCTTGGGCCTCACGTCGGCCTCGGCCCCGAAGCGCAGCAGCTCGCGGAGCACGTCCACGTCGCCCTCGCGGGCCGCCGTCAGCACCGGGGAGCAGCCGTTGTACCGGCTCCCGTTAGGGTCCGCGCCAGCCTTCAGCAGGGCCACCACGCAGTCCAGATGTTTGCCGCTGACGGCGGCGAACAGAGGCGTCTGGGCCTTCACGTCCAGGCTGTCGATCTGCGCTCGGACACAAACACAAGGCGGGCGTGTTTTCACAGCGGAGCCAAGAACTCAAGCGGACGCCAACAGAACCAGATGTCATTTTCATGACTCGCCTCCGCGCCGCGCTGCAGCAGCAGCTCCAGGCACCGCAGGTGTCCCCGCGCGGCGGCGGTGCGCAGGGGGGTGACGGGGACCCCCCACCCGCTTCGGGCGTTGATGGAGGCCGCGTAGCTCTCCTGGGACAGCAGCTCGGACAGCAGCGCCGCGTCGTCTCTGCCCACGGCCTCGTTCAGGGCCTCGCACTCGCCCCCGCCCTCCCCCTCCTCCTTGGGCTGCAGCAGCGAGAAGATCTTGGAGACGTCCATCAGACTCGTGTCGGCGGCGCGGCGCACAACCATAGCGTGACTCGGCGCAAATCAAAGCTCGTCCATCTGCAGAGGAAGAGGGCAATAAACGCACGGACCTGTGCCCAGCGGACGTTCTGGCGTTACCTGCGTCTGCTTCTGGAGTAAAACAAGCTCATGTCTTCATGTCAGCAACCTGCACATCTCAATAATAACCCTTAAGCCTCTTCCTGACATCAAATATGAGGGTTCCTCCCATGATTTCACATCAACAGCGGCAACTGAGACCGTCAATGTCAGACTCACTCACCCGACTCCGCTGCCCCGATTTCCCAAGAGATTAAGAAAAGGTAGAAATGCTCACGCCTCCATCGTAAAAGTCACGTGGAAGAAAGAAAGTGCGGTCGTCCAAAGACTGTGATGGTTCCACGCGGGAGCTGCGAGTTGTGGAAAGTGCAGAGCGTCGCGTTGTGTGTGCGTGCGTGCGTGTGTGTGTGTGTGTGCGTGTTTGTGTATTATCTGACACGGGGGCCAGAGCTCCTTTCTGGGGGGGCTAATTTTAGGCCACAGATGGACCTGCCTACACTTCCATTCATGGAGAGTCAAGGTTCAGATGTATTATTAGAAAGGTGACAGGACACTCAGGCAGAGACCAGTGTGTGTGACTTTGTCCCTGTTTCATGACTGCAACTAAGATTTAAAAGGACACTACAGTGTCTGTTGTGTTGTAGTCTGTGGATCTGTAACAGCCTTCAGCTGTTTTTTTTAATATATTACAGTTCATCTACACATGATGTATGTAAATAAACTTTGAACAAAGACATCTGCGTGTTTCTTCTGTGTTTTCCCCTTTCACACCAGCAGCCATTTCAGTAGGAGTCAGCTGCGGGACGCCCGGACCGGTCAGCTGTTCGTCTGCCAAACCCTGCCCCATGTTTGGAAGTGACACGTCGCATTCTTTCAACAGATGACACAAGAGCCCAGATTCCCGGGATTGGGAAAATACTAGAGGACATTTCATTTGTTTGTGGCCCACAGATGTGACACAATTCAAAACACAGATAGGCCTGGTTTTAACCAAGGGAGAACAGAAACATACGCCGGAGGAATAAGCAAAATCAGCACGGGCAAATGTGTTTCATATTTCGATTCATCTCAGAAGGAAAAACACAGATGCTACGATGCTAATAACATTGACAATGGCACGGTCGTGCTACAAGCGTCCCAGTAAGCCAAGGCAGCGTGAGCCAGCAAGCACAATACCAGCGCCCGAAAATGAAATCAGCTCCTGGGATGTCAGCCATTGGTTCATTACTGATGCTTGTGCATCGTCTACAGTGACACATGCAGACATCTTCATTGAGCCTTTTAGTGCACTGAAGGGACTCCTACTATAGTTTCCAATATATAATTGCATTTAAGACTGAACTTGGTGAAATGAAACCAAATATTTGTACACATTACATATATAATACATTTAATTAATAATTCTGGATGGAATGACTGGAGCTGTATAACCGCTACACAATCCAAGATGTTTTTCACCTGTTATATTTAATAGTAGTCCAATGTAAATTAATATGTAGTGTAATAATAAACCTTTTAACGTGTGTAAGGGTGCTGGTTTTATTGTAGCAATTATATACATATATGTTGCTGCAATTGTATGTATGTCCACCAGGTGGCGGTAGTGATGGGAAAAACACGTAAGGACATGTGTGGGGCTCGTCACAAGAAGAAGACGCGTATCCTCCCACAGTAAACAGCCTGATAAAGGGAAAAGAGGAAAGGCATTTTCTCAGGAACATTTGTTTCTAATTTAAATTCCCCTCTGAGATTTCCTCTGGCTTAGCGAAAGCTGTGTTCAGTCCTCCGCATTTTACTACACAGTTAATGACGGTGGGGGTCGAGCGTACGTAACGCTGGTGAGCAGCGTTAGCTAGGCGTTACTGGGCTAATGCCGGCAGTTGGCTGATTAAACACGCATTTGCGTTCCCGTGTGCGGCTCTGCACAAAATGGAGAAGGACGCCCTGAGAAAGTACTGCAGCACAATGATTGCGCGTGTCCGCAACAAACAGCTGCAAACGGACTCGTCAGATGTCGGGAAGAGGAGGAGGAGGAGGCGCACGCACAAAGGAGGCAGAGGGAAGGAGACGTCCGAGCCCGGAGCCGGAGCCGCAGCGAGGGCCGAGTTTAGCATTCAGGGAGAATCCGGCCTCCGCCTGCAGGAGAACACCACCCGTCACAGAGGACGAACCTCCGTCGGCGTCACGTGTCAGGGTCCTGAGGTTCAAGCCGTCCCCCTTCAACTCATTTCCATGCTGAGGCGTAAAACACTCAATGAGGATATGAGACGGGTCAGGAGACAAGCTGGCTCACTGCGACCATGTGGCTGTTATTAACGCAGAAGTATGCCTCATTGCTCCATGTGATTTTTTTTCTTTTTTGTCTTTCGTGGCAGGCGGCGGAGGTGGAACTCCACGATCCCTCTGCCTGCGCTGTGTGTGACCGAGGAAAGGCTTCGCTGGCCTTGAGAAGTTTTATCAGGAGGAAGACGACACATCTGCAGCTCCAAGTGCTGAAGGGCAGACTAAACACACTTGATCTATGGTGTAAGTGACTTTAAGGACGGAGCAAAACTGACAAACTGTCAACACAGTGACCGGCCTGATTAATTATGGGACAGAAATTCTTCTGTGTCACATTTATGACTGTATATATAGGAACATTTGTACAATGATCCCAAAGTCCTTCGATGCCCCTAACTGGATATGGGAGGAACTACTTAGTGAAAATATGCGGGTCACAGCAACCTGGGGTTGCCTTAGCAACCACAAAGGAACGTGGAGTTGCCCTGGCAACAGATGAAATAAGGGGTTACCCTGACAAAACCGCTACAGGAACTCATTTAGCAAGATCTCACTGTCCTTTTCCAGACAGATAGCTGCAGACATGATGGGCACAGTATGAATACAATAAAAGGGACAATGTTGTGGTGCAGTCGCACATATTCCTACCTCTATTTTCACACACAAACTAAACCCTCCCATTCGCTTGGTAAACATGGATGCATAAGCCAGCGGTGTTGTCATTAGTCCTGTTCTGCTGCAGCTGTGTGTTTACGTTCACATTGGCAACCGACGGGAGCTAATGTTCAGCCTTGTTTTGCGCATACAAACAAGACGCACACACGCTTATGTTTAATACAAAACAGCCATTTATTTTCTTATTACGGTATTAAAGTTAAACACACAACGCTATGCAAATGTATCTGGGCACTTTTGTCCAGTTTGCGGTCACTTAAACACTGTAAACATCAAAACAACATTGTGTTTCATTTAACTTTGCAGTTAAACCTATTCAATTTCAGTTTGGCACAAATAATACACAACATACAGTCATGGAAATGCGCATGCATTGCAAAACTTAGAAAGCACAGTACAATAGCTAAGGCAGTAAGCAACAGCAACATGGACGGACATATTTGGAAATTTACCGAGGTCCATTAATGTAGTTACATTGTTTGTGTGAGGGGCTAATAAATCTACTAGGGAAGTCACACGGTTACATATAAACAAACACATCACTGATTAAAAAAAACAAAAAAAACATTATCAGCTCATTAATCATCTATTAACCAAATATGACCAAGTTACTAAGACAATTTAAAGTAGACATTGTCCTGAAGCACTGATCTGTTCTTTCAGTCATATATTTTGATTAACATGTCAGATCTTCAGTCGGCGTACTGGACCTGTTCCCTTCGGTCGCTGGTGAGGCCGGAGCTGGAGTGGGAGCTACTCGTCTGGCTTCCTCTTGGGCTTCTTTGGGTTGCGGGAGCGGCTCTTGGCCTTGCACAGCGGGCAGATGGGAGCATTACGATGAATCTGCTGATGGCAGGACAGGCAAGCCTGGAGAGAGGGGGATACATTTCACATTACAGTATGCTAATTTTGTCAGGTGCAGATGATATCTGCACAGCTTACACAGCTATTTGGTTAAACATTAGGGCAATTTGTTTACCAACAAATGTCCTTATAAGACGCATTTAATGACTGATATCTCTATAGTTGTACTTTTAGGAAATAATCTTCCACTTCCACTGACTAATCAAACCTGAAAATCTGAGAGTTTTACAAGAACTATAGACCACCAGGAACCGTACCTTCATAGGTGGAGGTTGCTGTCTGAAGGTGGCCGTCTGACGGGCGTCTTGCTTCCGGGACACCTGAAGCTGCTGTGCTGCAGCGGCGGCAGCAGCGAGGGATTCTGGGATAGCGGGCTCATGCGGTTCTTTCTGCCACTCTGCTTTTTGCTTCTCAAAGTAGCTGTTAAAAGGAAAAGGGAGTGCATTAAGGGAGGGAGAGTGATGGCTAGCTGTGATTCTTATGAGTTTATGAATCATATTACAGTTGGGATTATGCCATCTACACTGTGTATCAAGAGACGTGGCGTGTCAAAACCAGACACAAAGGGGGCTTAAATTGAAGAACATTATAGTCACACTCACACGTTCTCTTTCTATGTACAACTCAAAGATACAGTCCTTGTGACTGATAGTGTTTGCCTGTCTGTGTGGGTAGGGGAGGGCTGGGAAAGAGATTTGGCCTTGGACTTTATGCCTGACTGGCCCATTTTCAAAAATAAAAAATGTGATATCCCATTACATTACAGTCTCTGGTTTCTCTCAAAATAGGTTTGTGATAGAGTAGAAATTTGTGCATCCACAGAACACATTTCATGGTTGTGCTACGTATGATTGAAACAAACCTGAATATTTCAGCATATTTACACATTAGTAAACAGAAGGTTCATAGTTTATACAACTTTTGGTTTCATAAGTTTGTGTCTCAGTTTAATCTTATTGCCTTTGCTGAGGCACAGAGTGTACATTTTGCGACGTATCACTCTTGCAGAGTAAAATGTACCTAACACTCCACAAACCTAAGGTATGATTACATTTACTCCAAAGTTGTTCCATCATAGTGTGTAATAAAATTACAGTAGGCACTATGGCTATTAGCTAAAATGACTTTAAAATTACTTTGTTGGCAGCAAGAGAGTGAGAGTGATGGCTTTAACATCAGGCATCATTGTAAACTTGTCTTCTTCTGAGGAGTTTATATGCTGAGAACAGGCGTGATAGGCCTCGACTTTCTCAGTATTTAATGAACTTGGAGAACACCGTGGCGAACGCCACCAAGAAGGAAAACAGATCAGTACCACCTGGCCAGAAATGAACTCATCTGAGCTTCCATGCCACATGGTCCAACTCGGAAGCGAGCTGGCCAGCAATATGTCAGCGTTTAAACCAGCAATCAGTGTAAATAGCTGTACTTGTGAAAGATACATTTAATTGGCATTACTTTAAAAATCTTCTTCAGCCAGAATGAAAAAAACAACCTAATTCTGAAGTCATACAATTTTCCAAAAATGAGCAGAAACATCCCCATATCTGCTTGAATCAGCTACTTTTGAAATGGATTTTTATCTTAACCATAGAAGACCAACTTTTAAAGTAAATACTTTTCTACAGCCGTCTTAAGTACACTTGAAAACATGAACATGATCCTTGGGTGCAATAAACACCCTTGATCATAAATAAACCAGTTGCCTGTTTAAAGTGCTCCAGGTCAGCTGCATCATTAGAAGCAGTATAAGCCTGTCATCCTTTCTGTATCCTCTCTGAGTGTCCACCTGTCAGGCCTGCTTTATGTGCCAACAGGGGCTTCAGACAATGGGTCTGCATTGTACCACCGTCCCTGCCAGTGGTTGAAGCTACCTGGGCAAAGGTGGACCATAAATGTCTGCAGACCAGACTTGTTCCGATAAAAATGCTTATTGTTACACTTTATTGGAATTTCTAAATTATGTTTTTCGAATATCCCATCTTTTCCACAGCTACCTTCTAAGAATTTCCACTGCTACCCGCTAAAAATGCTTTAGGGACACCATTTGTACTATTTATACTTAGTAAAACGATCAGTAAAACCAATTACTGTTCTTTTAAGCCATGTGATTAACCATGTGCCATTGAACAGTAAGGCACTAGTTTGGCCAAACTTCTATTTTTAGACATTTGCAAAATTCTCTGACAGGAACTTTATCCAAGAAGCCAAAGCTTAGACTTATGTCCCCAACTAGGTTCTAGTACTGAATTTGAAAACATTAGTATTTGTTTATTGTAGCTTCATGATTTACTCTCCTAATGTTCACGGTTCTATAATGATTAAAATATTACTACTTAGCAAAACAACACCTTTGACGTTTTCAAATTATTATGTAACTGATTGTATGGAGTGCTCAATCTTAAGATACTACTGCCCCACAAACATCTAGCTCCAAAACAATCGGCATAGATGTACTACAGCGTAAGTTCTGAACCTGCCCACTCTTGGCACCCATGCACTGAAAGGCAAACATTTCTAATCTTGTAACATCTGATCTAGGATTCCCTGCCCTACTTTTGTTTTTCAATACTCCCTGTGTTTTTTTTTAAATAAAAGTATGACTTAATGTCCTTCTCCATGAGCTTACACACATGTCCTGTTGGTGTCATATCAATGCAACTTTTAGTTTTTTTAGCAACCATACAGCATCATTCTCTTGTTAGGTCTGAATTTGTTAGGTTAGTTTGTGTATAACCCTTGATTAAGAATAACACATTACTAACATCAAGTCTGGATTCTGTTGCTGCAATATGACTGTGATACGGTGACAGACTCTGTTGTCGAAGGCACAAATGATACTGTGCTGAGTGATGTCGTAGCCTCCTTTTGCAGCTGCTGTTTGGCTACAGCTCAGCAGTTGATACAGTAGAAGACCAAAGGCTCTATTCTAGGATCGTTCTCTTTGTATGCTGCATGCTACATTTATCTGTTTACGTCATGCATTGGGAAGAAAGTTTAGTGAACTTCTGTCTCCGCAAGATTGGTGTCAGGCTTTGTGCCATACAAAACTTCATTTTGTGGAAAGTGCTTTTAATTCGCGTACATGGTATTTAAAGTGTCACATTGCGTTCTGTAACACTATGTTGGTTCACATTACATTAATAACTGTTGATCTAATTTACTCCGTCAAGTATACTGCTGAAATGTACATCATCATTAACTAGGTATTTATGCAATCTGCCAGCTGCTATATTTTACACTACCAACAATTTTAGTATGTTTGTGGTGTTCATTCTTTATATTTGAGAATCTGTGTAGTTCTACTACAACTGTGTACTTTTATTTTACTAGATTTTGTACAATGAGTAATTTTACTAAATTCAATTTTACTACAATTGCAAAAGTGGTAAAATGTGTCAAAGTAATGTGTGTGTGTGTGTGTGTGTGTGTGTGTGTGTGTGTGTGTGTGTGTGTGTGTGTGTGTGTGTACTGACTCCAGGGACAGCTTCTCTTCCTCTTCGTTCAGGTTAGGAAGTCTGTGAAGACCTAAAGTCATCCTGAGGGCATCAACATGCTCCTTCAAAGGCTTGTACTCATCATGCAGGCGACGAGTTGTTTCTAGTAGCTTATTAAGGTCGTTCTCCGATTGCTTGATGGTGCTCTCCATCTAAAATAACAGGATTAAATAAATTCACATGTAATACTTGCGGCATGAGTAATGCATAGCTATAAACCGTGGTTAAAAATAAGAGGTACAATGCCGTACGATAAATCGTTAGTATGTATTGTTTGAATAGCATTGCTATTCTTGGTTCTGTAGATAATAAGCACTCAGTGAACTGACACCAGTAACATTTGAGCTACATGACTATCACTCACCACATTGATATCTGCATGGATAAGCCGCAGCTCCTCTACATGTGCCATTTTCTCTTGGAGAAGCAGATCCATCTCTTGTTTATACTCTTTTAGATGCTTCTCCTCAGACTCCAGAGCCTCAAATTCAACCTTCAAACGAGACTTGATCTTCTGCATCTGGATAGTCTTATTCCTGCGGCCAGTGGCACAATGAAGAAAAATCAGTTGTTTTAATCACAGATGTAAAATAATTGAAATGGAGGTCTCTTTACAAACAGGGATATAACAAAAGCAGATTATTTTCACAACTGTTGTGCTCCTCCTTTAAATGTGTATAAAACTCATATTCGTTGCCTTCACAGACAATATACACAACAATAACAAGGAGACAGCGGGGAATTTATATATTTAATACATGCATTACTGTACATCTGTAACAAGTGCTGCTTCAAATGCATCAGGGTAAACAAACACACCGCCACCGGTGTTACGAGGCTAATGACAGACTGCTAAGCTTGCTAGCAACGCAGCTAGCTTACAAACTAATTATTCGCAAAGCACATCTGGCGTCTTGTTGATGCACATCTGGGCTAATCATTCCACGTCTGTTGCGAATGTCCACCCAAGACTCCGGCCTGTGTGTGTTTATTTATCCCTCAGTGGGTTTGCATCGGTTGCTTGACAACCCAGCTGCGGACAAGCTAACGTATCAAGTTAAATAACACCATCCTCTGGAAGAAAAGGCTCGCAGCATTCCGGCTAATATTAGCTAGCTCGGTAACAAAAGCGAAGAAGGGGGGGGGGCATTGTTGGCTGGCTAGCGTTAGCAAGATAACGATTCCCAAATACGCGTGAAACACCTGACAACCATTCTTTTTATTTCGCATTCCAGCCTTACCGTATTTCCAAAATACTCTCCAATTTGCACATTATTTCTTGTTCGTCCGCCATGGTTGCGAAGCCTTTTGTCGTTCAGCCGGCAGACTCGGTTACCCGTAAGGCCACGGTGGTCCTCTTGTTGATAAAAAAGAAAATCACAATAGGCCGGTGAGCGCGCGCTCGCCAGCACGCGCCCGCAATGTGAGACCGTGGTTACGTGTCAGGGATGTCACGAGACGCGAGCTCACCGCGGACAACAACCGGAGGTTCATGTAAACACGGCGAGTATCAAGTTCACAGTGAAGGAAGCAAAGCACACGCCAGACCCTGGAACGCAGCACGCGAGCCCCGCGGTGAAACTACTACTTTAGCTAGCAGCATTATGTGAAATGGCACCGATGCACCGTACTTTGTAGAGTGGCCTGTATTTTAAAAAGTATTGTCTACTACCGTTTCTATTTAAATTAAAATTACAAAAACAATTAGAGTACTTTTTTGTACTTTGAAGACTCAAGCCAATATAACTGAACTGTTTATTTTACAAAACACTAAAAATAAAAAATGCTAAAATAGTAATCAAAATGTTCTGTCCCTTAAAATTATTTGTGCCTCTCAGGTTCCTTCCTCTTTGGCCACAGCCTGGTAATGACCACAAGTGCCCTTATTACAACATGGACAACTACCAGCCAGGCAACAAACCAAAACACAATCACAACAATTGCAAAATCACTGTATTATATAGCAGAATCTGGACCAGTTAATATAATAGCAGCACGCGTTGGCCCAGCCACTATCGCAGGAACAGCAGCTTCTGTTGAGTTTCTGCTTGTCTTTAAACAGGTTCGGGAGGTCATGTCTAGGTACCAGATGTGTTGTACTGTACACGGTCAAACCCTAATCTGCCTAAGAGGCAAGGTTTCCACAGAACATGAAGGCTGCCTCTGCAAAACACATGGGCCCCCGGGCTTCCACTGGATTAACTAAGAGAGACGTACTTGGGAACAATACAAAGGTCCATTCTCATTCAGCATAATCCGAGTAGGTATTGCAAGCGGTTTCATATGACTCTGCAGAGAAAAGGCTTCTACAAGCATCTCTCTGACGAAGGGATTGGGCTACAGATTAAGAAAATGTCAACTGTAAGTAAAAATCTAATGTTGTTTAGCTTTCATGTTACATTTACTTCAAATGTTCACTTTATATCTGTAGTGGTTTGACCTTTTCAAGGCCACAAGAACGTCTCACACTGTTATTCTTGAAACTGATTTTTTTTTTTGTGCAACCCACTTTTCAAATGTTTCTGATTTGTTGTGGCAGTGTTCCTGGGTTTATTGCAGTGTTCTCACATTATGTGCATAATCAAGATATTTGCAAAGTTAGGCTTTGTCTTCGTATTTCATAAATATTTACTGAAACAGTCTGTTCAACCTCAGTCAGAGAAGCTTTCAGCTGAACTAAAGTATTATAATTATTAAAGGCACTAATGGAACCCTGCCCTGCTTATTGAATTTCAGAAAAAGAATGGAGCAACCAAATTGTCCTCTGCTTTTTTTTGTTTGTTCTCAATTTACAAGTCAGTCTGACCAACAACGACAAATATATACTGTACATGACTCCATACTACTATGTAAGATTAGCATTTACTTCGCCTTCTTTTATTTTTAAAACATAATAAGATGGTCTATTAAATTTTACTTAAATAATAAGTAATTAAAATACGTTGGTCTTAATGTTTTCACTGTAGTTTCTTGCGATCTGATGCTTCTGGTTGAACCAAAAAATGCAAGGAATCTTCTTTTTGGTTCTTTCGCTTTCTGATCCAACAGGACGAAACAATTTAGCATCGGCACTGAGAACAAAACAGTCATTACGGAATCGCTCCTGCTCTTTCTCACTCAGTTGTTGCTCTCGTTAATGCCTCCCCATTGACACATGTGAATGAACGGCGGCCATCTCTTCCTCCCTTGTCTCAGTGTGAGTCTTTTCTCTGGCAGATAAACGTCCGCGTTACCACCATGGACGCAGAGCTGGAGTTTGCCATTCTGGCCAGCACAAGCGGAAAACAGCTTTTTGATCAGGTATACTGTGTTTATCACTGTGTGTCGAAGCAGAGGGTGAAGGGCCTGAATGCAGACACGAGGCAGGCGGCCATGTGCGGTGAAGTCAGTTTATTAGAGTAGTGATTAAGTCTTTGAAGTACAGGCAGTTAAAAGCACAGACAGACATAAATGTAAGAATGACGAGACACATAATGATATGACAAGGTTACAGTATGTTACCAGGTGTGGCTAATTCCCACTTTGCTCCTTTTGTGTCCGATCAAGCGCATTTAACGGCCAGAAGGTGATTCCCAGAATATTTGCATTTAGTAGCTGTTCATTCGCCTGCTCAACATGACGTCCAACAAGGTGTCTGCAGTTGCAGGAGGCCATAATTAAGCCCCACCAGTGAGGTAGCAACAACACTGGGAGTGGCTAACACAACATTCCTACAAGAACAAATGTGAGGTATCAGCTCAGCGACAGCAGACGACCTGGAGGCCCACGGAATCCACGGTCAACATCATCACCGAGTGGAGCTCAAGGCAGAGAGGAATGGGATTAGAGGTGGAAGTCTGAGGTCAAGAGGTGGCTTCTGTTGTGCTAATGCTTCACAATAACATGCAAAACACTGCTAACGCTCAGCAACAGAGATGCTACATTAGACCTTAGCAGAAGAACCGGTTCTAGTAGTGCATTAATTTGTATCAAAGTAATGGGAAGTGAATGTGTGGAGAAGGAAAGAGTCGGCTCGTGATCCAAAGCAACCGCATTATCCAACACAGTGGAGGCAGTGTTACGACACGGACGCGTGTGTGGATGCCAACGAAACAGTCACTGCCGTTCACTAATGAACCGACGGCCGTTTCAAGCGTCAGGACGAACATCCTCGCTGCTCAGAACGAGTCAAATGCGGCGGATCGCTTTCAGGATGCAGAGGAATGACGAATGGAAACACAGAAAATCCACCCAAGACTCACTCAGGGCGAAGAAATGGGAGGTTCGTCGTCGCCCAAGTCAGTCACCTGATTTCAACCCAATAGAGCTTTCTTTTAACTTTAAGACAAGTCTTAAGGCAGAAAAGCCCACAAACACGCAGCTGCACAGTGCAGCTGCAGTAAATTCCTCATAAAGCATGTAGAGAGGAGGAACTCAGCACAAGGTCACGTCTATGGGCTCCAGACGTCTGGCAGTCATTGACTGCAATACAAACCACACGTGTTACTTGGAAAGCAGAACAAGTATTGTAATTACATGCATTAGTTCCATTATTTATGAATCTAAACAGGAGCTATACATATATATATATATATAGCTCCTTGATATATATATATATATATATAGCTATATATAAAAGGTTGTAGTTCCTGAGCAGATGGTGCCACAGCTTTTTCAAACGGCCGTTTGAACCTGTAACTCTTGACTTTGTATTTCAATCTCTAATTCAATCTGGACAAACGAGGACAAATCACGTAGGTGGGAGAGAGGGACCGGACGAGCGACATTAACAGGAACACGGCAGGAAGGATGTGATGATGTCCTCGTTTGTTAGGTGGTGAAGACAATCGGGCTGAGGGAAACCTGGTTCTTTGGCCTCCAGTATCAGGACAGCAAAGGCTTCTCCACCTGGTTAAAGCTGAACAAGAGGGTGAGGAGAACGCCTCTAACCTCCTTATATCCTTACACTATAATGGTTGTGCATAAATGAATGGACGGTCACACCGCATTCCCAGGTGACGGCGCAGGACGTGAAGAAGGACAACCCCCTGCTGATTAAGTTCAGGGCCAAGTTTTACCCCGAGGACGTCGCCGACGAGCTGATCCAGGAAGCGACGCAGCGCCTCTTCTTCCTGCAGGTGGGAGACCAGCACACATGGTGTTTGTTTGTTTGTTTGTGCAGGGCTTCGTGTTGCATGTGCATAAAACATGTGCCTGCAATGGTGGCCTTTTTCCTAATCGTGCTCTAAATTATTGAGCATTATTAGCGAACCGTGGAAATTACTCCAAAACCTGCTTTAATTCTGGACAAAGCAGCGTGAACAATGCTGAACCTGTCTTAATGATAAGTGGTGGTTTGGATGTGAGTCATGCAGATCTATTAATCCATAAGGGAGGACTACATGCACACACACAATCAATTCCAGGTGCACAGAAAGCATTAGGTTTCTCTCTTTCTGAGGCATCCTGTAGTTTTCTGTTTGTTTTACTGCCACACTAATATCGTCATGTATTATATTTTATGTATTTAGTGCATGTTTCCCTTTCTAGGTGAAGGAGAGCATCCTGAACGATGACATATACTGTCCACCGGAGACGGCAGTGCTCTTGGCCTCGTACGCGGTTCAGGTCAAACACGGGGACTACAGAAAAGACTACCATGTGCCGGGGTACCTTACAAGAGAGAAGCTGCTGCCACAGAGGTAGTGAGGCCGGATAGGTCCGGTAGGTTCCCCTTAACTCCAGGTTCAGTCATTTGAATTCTAACCGGCGCGCCCTCTCTGCTGTTAAAACCAGGGTTTTGGAGCAGCACAAGCTGAATAAGAATCAGTGGGAGGAAAGGATACAGGTGTGGCACCAAGAGCACAAGGGAACGCTGAGGTAAAGCAGTCTGACAAAAAGGGAGGGTTTCATGCGTTTGAATGTAAGCAGGTGTTTTGTAGCTTATTAGCGCGTGTCCTATAGAGAGGATGCCATGGTGGAGTACTTGAAGATAGCCCAGGATCTGGAGATGTACGGCATCAACTACTTCAGCATCAAGAACAAGAAAGGATCAGAGCTGTGGCTGGGGGTGGACGCGCTGGGGCTCAATATCTACGACAAAATGGACAAGTAGGTCGCAGAGTGGTCAACGCGAGGAAGTCGGCAAGAAACCTGCGAAGCTAATAAAACTCCCGTCAAACCCAGACATCACATCTGGAAATGTGCTCGGTCATTAAAAGCGAGCGATGTGAAAATTGCCTTCCTATTTTCTTTGTGTCGTGACTGCGCCAGTGTTTTTGCAGGATGACCCCGAAGATCGGTTTTCCCTGGAGTGAGATCAGAAACATTTCCTTCAACGACAAGAAGTTTGTCATCAAGCCAATTGACAAGAAGGCTCCGGTATGCTGAAACGCTGCCCTCCGTCCCGTTCGTCCAGCGAGGTCACATTGGGGATAATGTACTAATTTTACAACTTTCCATAATCAGGCAACCTGGAAGACCCTTTGTGCAGCTTGATTGTATTTTGGACAGTGATCTTATTTTGGCTTAGCTTAATTCATGGATTCTTGTGGGTGGGATTAAAGAGCCGCTCGTTCTCCAGCGCTTGGGGACAAATGCTTCGTCCTAATGATCCTGGCATTAGCGTTTTTTATGAAAACGCAGCTACAGACGCTTGTTTAGGTCTGTTCACTGGAGCTGTGAGCAGGTCGCGCCTCCTCACGTCAGAAACGCCCCGTTTTGCTAAATGCATTAACTGCAGTCAGCAGACGTACTAAATCTCATTCACAAACGGGACTTGAGCCTCACGGTTCCACATCCAAGGCTTCAAAGGGTTCAGCAAAACATAGTACATTTTCCCCAAGACTGAACTATTCTTTTAATTTAGGCCAAAGTCTAAATGTGAAACAGATTAAGCGCTAGTTCTGGATTTCCTGGCTCACGTTAAATTTTTTTGTCTTTAAGGATTTTGTCTTCTACGTGCCACGCCTTCGCATCAACAAGCGCATCCTGGCCTTGTGCATGGGGAACCATGACCTGTACATGCGCCGGCGCAAGCCGGACACCATCGAGGTGCAGCAGATGAAGGCCCAGGCCCGGGAGGAGAAGAACAAGAAGCAGATGGAGAGGTTAGAAGCGAGCAAACAACCACGGCGGCGGCGGCGGCGGCGTCCTGTGTGTTCTCTCTGCTTTAAGAAGCTGTCACTGGATGCAGTGTTTCTTCCAGACGGGTATTTATGCACAATTCTCCTGTCAGGGCTCTGCTTGAGAGCGAGAAAAGAAAGCGAGAAAACGCTGAGAAGGAAACAGAGAAGATTGCCCGTGAGACCATGGAGCTGATGGAGAGACTGAGACAGATTGAGGAGCAGACAAAAAGAGCTCAAGACGGTCTGAAAAACCATTTTGTTTTTCACTTCAAAGAACGTCTTAGAATGTCTTTTTAATTGTGAGCGCAGACTACAGTACATGGATGTGTGCGATGTGCCTGCTCCTGTGCGTTTCAGAGCTGGAGGAGCAGACTCATAAAGCCCTTGAGCTGGAGAAGGAGAGGACGATTGCTCAGGAGGAGGCCGAGCGCCTGGACAAGGACCGCAAGGCTGCAGTGGAGGCTAAGGCAGCCCTGTTGTACCACTCTGAAACCCAGATCAAGAACCAGGAATGCCTGGTACACGCACTTCATTTCCATCGCAGTGCAGCCATTAAATCAAGTTGACTAAATACCCTGTCAACGTTTCATAAGGGGCTTATTCAGCCATTATGGCGCATTCACATATGCTGATCCGAACCTTGGAACAAACCGGTGAATTATTGATGTCAATAAATTACATTCTCTGCGTAGGTACCTACAGTAGCCACTCACTTCATGCTGCTTTTTATGTCGAACCCATCGAAGCTAAGTCATTATCCTGCATGTGAGCGTGTACACACAATACACACAGGCACACACGGATTTCTTTCAGTTCCACAGACAAGAGCACAATGACCTTAGATCAAGAGCACTCTTAACTCTCGATTTATTTTTGTGCACGCCCGTGTGTGTGTGTGTGTGTGTGTGTGTGTGTGTGTGTGTGTGTGTGTGTGTGTGTGTGTGTGTGGGGGGGTGTGTGGGGGTGTGTGTGTGTGTGTGTGTGTGTGTGTGTGTGTGTGTAGGCCACTGAGCTGGCAGAGCTTACCTCTAAGATTTCCCAGCTGGAAGACGCCAAGAAGAAAAAAGATGAGGAGGCTAAGAGATGGCAGAAAAGGGTGAGAATTAATGAAGGAACTGTGAGAGAGAGAGAGATAAAGGATGAATCAAACATGAGCAAAGGGGGACGTCTGACACTGCTAAGTGTTAAACCCAGGTAAAAATGGGAAAAACAAGGCGTCAACCGTGGGCAAGTAGAGACTTATCTAGACCTTCACACCGGGGCTGTGCACGTTTTCTATTCGGTGAATCAGACATCACCTTGATGAAACCAAGGTTGGTTGGAGCATAGCGTTGAAAGCATATGCAAACTGTATACAAACGGCTTCCATGCTGCAGCGTATGGAAATCCAAACATACAAATAAGCAGCGCAGCTTGACTTGCGTGGAGTCTCTGCGCTGCTCGGGAATATTGCAGTGTTATTATTGCTTTCGCTTGTTGATTCAGCATGGGAGACTTTGTTCACGGTGGATAACAGTTTGGGTAATTAAATGTCTGTTAAAGCTTAGAGAGACTGATTGTTTTTACATTTTGAGCTGGATGCTGCTTATTTACATAGCATTAAAATGTAGAGAGGGACCTCAGAGTAGTCAACGAAGTTAGCTTTTATTCTCAGGAAGGACCTATATTTATCCTCAGCGCAGCCACTCCAATAAGGATTTTACAGTAGGTACCCGGTGTTTCAAATTGTGCATATGATCATTCTTATGAAAATCCAGCGGGCTTTGTGGATTTTAATATCCAGCCACGGTGCGTCACCGCGAGCCATGTGTGTTGACAGGCGATAATGGTGGAGTCCGACCTGGAGAGAACCAAAGAGGTGCTGAAGACCAAGCTGATGGGCGTCCACATCCAGGACCCGGTCCACCCCCACATGCACGAGCACGACGAGACGGACGAGAGCAGCGCCGAGGCCAGCGCCGAGCTCACCTCCCCGGGCATGGTCCGCGACCGCAGCGAGGAGGAGCGGGTGACGGAGGCCCACAAGAACCAGAGGCTGCGCAAAAACCTCAAGGTACAAGCAGGCAAACGCGGCCAAGTGCTTGGGTCCCGGTTCCCCCGCGGGTTCTGAGGTGAGGTTCCGCTGGAGCTGCCCTGAAGCTTTTAGGAGCGCGGACAAACCCGACGGAGTCCCTTCAGTGTTAACATGTACAGGGTCAGTGCAGAGCGCTTTGACCTTGGCTCCAGATAAATGCAGTGTAGTTGGACCCACCGGCCACTAGTTCATTCAGTCTGGTTCTAAAATTACCAGCAGCCCCTCTCCTAAAATAAATACACATTAAATATTGTTAGCCAGGCCACTGGGAGGTTGTCATAGCAATTCACCCACGAGCTGGATGGATGGATGGATGTGACATTTAATTTAGACATAGCCAAGGAATGAATCCTGTGATGAGAATTCTCCCACTAGTAACACTATGAGGTTAACATGTGTGGTGTCCTGCTACTACTGGCATTAAATGAGGTATATTCAGGTCTTCATCAGGATAAATTAACAGAGCAGTTAGAATAAACCCCAACAACCTTTCGCTGTGACAGATTTCTGTTTTTGTTCCCGTTTAAAATAAACTCGTTCTTTGTATTCAGTCACAGTCTCATGCTGCGATGCTGATACGGTGGAGCTGGTAAATATTAAGCACCGACAACCAGCATATTAACAGCGCTGAGGTCAACGCGTCACCGCGCCTTATTAAAGCTCCACAGAGATATTCAAAGATGCAGACGCTTTTTCTCACCTCCATAGAATTTCAGGCTCCATCACTGACCTCATTTTTAAAACATATATATATATCCGTTTCAAAATCCATCTCTTCATATAAAAGACACAAAGCTCAGTGATACGTATTGCGGGTTTGATTGCAGCGAGTTTATGGTAAAGTGTTGTTATACAGTTGTTGTGTTTTCTGTTGACAAAGACCTATAGAGGCTTTGACTCTGCTGAAAATTTAGCTGCATAATTAGCACCCAAAATCATGTCTCACTAAGAACTAAGTGCACTCTACATAATTAAACATTGTTGCAGGTACATTATCATTCTGCTGGGTTCATTCAAGCCGTAACTCTCCCCCATTCTGAGGCCCGTTACAATGGAATAAATTTGGACTCTGTCTCACAGCCAAAACAAGACATGATGCTGCAGAGAGGGCTCAGCACAAAACTGGACTTAATAACTAGTACTAATAGAGTATTCTCAGATGTGGATTGAGGGGAGTACAGGGGTGAGGGGTAAGGCTTCTGAATAGTCTCCTAAAGAGTCTGAGGGAAGAGGGTTTCGCTCATTGTATGTCTCGGCTCCCTTTCAGTTCCTGAGCACCGAGCTGGCCGGAGCTGTAGACGAGAGCAAAAAGACCCCCAATGACCTGATCCACGCTGACAATGTGAAGGCGGGCCGCGACAAATACAAGACCCTGCGTCAGATTCGCCAGGGCAACACCAAGCAACGTATTGATGAGTTCGAGTCCATGTGAGAGGAGGAGGCGGCGCACGTGGGGCGACTTGGAGAGATTCTAGGAGCATAGATGCACGCGAATGCATAGACGCTAAAATAAGAGGTTGAGATTTTTATGAATGCTGCACTTTAATGCCAACAAATGGAACAAAAGCAGAAATAAACACAAATGCAGGTCCAGTTCAAGGTTCCAAACATTTCTTATCAGCGCTTTCGCTGAAATGTTTTTCTGTTGTCCTTGTTAATTTCAATTTCAATGTGACACCTAATGACACCCTTCTTAATATGCATTGGGGAAAAAAAGCAATGTCATTAAAAGAACTTGTTATACTACAACGTTAAAGACTCTGAACTCTATTGCAGAAATAAAATACTTAAACAAACACCATCAGTGTTTTGTGCATGCATCACTTCCTATGAATAACCATTACCTCCCGTCTGCCCAATGGGGCAAACCTTGCGCATCTATAAACAAGCTGCAGCAACAAAAAACAAATACACAAAATAGGTAATTATCGCATTCAAATAAATAAATCTAATATAAATAAACTCAGACACTGGCACTGGTGCCTCCACGTACAGAGCAACCTGATAATCACGGCACCTGTGCCACCTCCACGTCAGCCAAAAGCTGCCGAAGGCTGAATAACCAGAACGAGCCCAACCCATTTGTACCTTAACTACACTTGTCAACACTTCGTACAGTTTAGGCATCTGTAGTCTACGCCCTTCTTTTTGTGGTTTCTTACATGAAAGCTTGTTTGCATTTTCTCGGGCAGCGTTTTACGAGACTGTAAAATAAAAGAAACAATCCAGAAAGTACTTTCACACTTCAAAAAAGGGCCGTTGCTAATTATTACATAAAAAATAAATTGCGCAGAAGAGGCTCGTCACGCAGTCGTGGGCCCGTGCGGCGATGATTTACTCGTGTACATACGCCGACTGCTCTCGCGAGAGCTTGGGCGCGGTGCATGGATTCCAATTGTAATAATAAGTTACGGTACAGTTACGGGCTTACTGACAAAAACCGGACTGGGTGCATAAGTTCAAAGTACACGCAGGCGACTTATGATTATTATGCACGAGGCTCACTCCGGTCGCACGGAAACCGTCCGCGTTAGAAAAGCGACGACTTTATAAGAAGTTCGCGTGCGCTTCGGGGATCAGATCGACGGGACGTCCCTTCCCCGTGGCAACCTACGTCTGCGCCTACGACTCATGTGAATTTCCTCTCGGCGGAGATACATGACCGGAGCCTCGCTGGGGAGACGCCTGCCGCTCGCAAAGAGTTGTTTTTATTTTTTTCCTCGCGACGCCAGCGCGCGGCTCCAACTCACAGCGACGCCAGCCGAAAAGTGACCTTTCACTCGCGCTCGTCCGACGTCGAAGGTTCATTAAACTCTCCATGATGAATGAGCCGGATCGCCTGGATAGCGTCGCGGACGCGTACGCCTGCCCGAGCGCCGTGGAGCTGAGCAAGGCAGTGTCAGTGTCCTTGGGGTTGGATCCCGTCTGCTCCCCGCACAACATGTACCCGTGCTCCGCCAGCGCGTTCGTGGACGGCGATCACGCCGCGGGGGACGGTTCCCGCGGACGGCCGGAGTTTAAAGCGTCGGGAAATATGATTTTAGGAGGCGGCCGGGTGTCGCCGAGCGGCGCCGGCTTCGGAAGGGACGACTTTGCAGAAGTGTGCCCCGGCGCACAGCAGGTGAGCTGCATGGACCTGCTCAGGTCGAGCGACGCGGACAGCGCGCAGGCGGCGGCGCGCGCCCCGGTGATCGCCCCGGTGATCGCCCCGGTGATCGCCCCGGTGATCGCCCGGCACGTCTACCGCGACGCCAACTTGTTCGCCGGCGCGGCGTCGGAGCGGCGCGCTTCCTCCCAGGTCGACCAGTTCACACCTCTGAAACCGCACGCTGCAAACGCGGCGCCGTACAGAGATCCGCCGGGTTTCTGGTGCGCGGAGGAGCGCGCGTACGACGCGGGCGAGAGAGGCGGCCCGGCGGGACGCGGTTTGCCGTGTCAGTACTGCAACTGCGGGCAAAGCTCCGTGGGACCCCGGGGAGAGTGTTACTGCGGCTGGTACGGAACGGGCGAGCACGGCGGCAAAGACAGCACGCGAGCAGCGATGGCGCACGGCTGTGGCCAGCTGGACCGGTACCAATGCGCAGTTCCCCAAGATGAGGCCACTTTTTCCGCCGTCAAGACCGAGCCGTCGCTGTGGGTGAACTGCACGGACCGCAGATTCAGGTGAATAACTGGTTTAGCACTGATTTGTTCTGTCGCGCTTCCGATTGTGTTCGCACAGACTCAGCTCGATTAAATGAGAAAAGAGCAAATGCGGCGTGAACGGCGTGTCTGGGGATCCCGTCCCAGCGCGTGTCATGTTCTCATAAAGGAGTCTAATGAACTCAGCGCGTTAATTCGTCATTTATTTTCAAAATCCCACGATTTAATAATTGTGCGCGAGGCTAAGTAGTAAATCCAGTAAAGACGAATAATGTGGGGTTTCCTCGCTCTCAGACAGATGAGTATCAGCACATATCACTTGTGTCTTCTCGGCCTTGTTCGTGTTGTATTGCAGCACGCAGCTCGACTGCAATCAAAGTTCACTGTAGCCCTTAACTTTCCAGAGCTGCGCTCATCTGTGCCGTCATTATCCGCCGGCGTCTAATTGATGCCATCCTGTAGGCGAGAGATTCGACACATGTTACTGATCCCGTATTTCGAGGAGAAGGAAATGTTCTGGTTTCACTTATTGGTTCCTAGAAGCACTTAACTCAGGAATCTGTCTTTGGAATTAATACATTGAGTCGTCTGTGATTCACGTCAGTCGTGATCGGTCATGAGATAATGATTTATAGGCGTTTAATTGGATTGGACTGGCTTTAAGGACCCCAGTGTTATAAAAGCCACACAGTGGCCCAAATATTGTCTGTTTTCTATTTGTTTACAGGCCGGTAGAAATTTGCACTCTTGTTTCACTAGCGCCTCGTGGCCACTTTTGACACCGCTGAAATGACTATTTACAGATTTGCTTGTGAATTTGTTTGTACGCAGGCACGAGGATTTGTTTCCCGGCGTCTACTTGTCGGACAGGCGAGTGTGTCAGGTGTGCGGCGATGACGCCTCCGGCTGTCACTACGGAGCGGTCACCTGTGGCAGCTGCAAAGTGTTCTTCAAAAGGGCTGCTGCGGGTGGGTGTCACACACAGGGACGCACACACACACACACACACACACACACAGAGGGACACACTCACATACACACACATGCACTCACTCACACGCGCACACACACACACACACACACACACACACACACACAGAGGGACACACTCACATACACACACATGCACTCACTCACACGCGCACACACACACACACACACACACACACAGAGGGACACACTCACATACACACACATGCACTCACTCACACGCGCACACACACACACACACAGGGACGGACACACACACACACGCAGAGGGACGCACATGGACGCACTCACACACACACACAGGGCCACACTCACATACACACACATGCACTCACTCACACGCGCACACACACACACACACACACACACACACACACACACACACACACACACACACACATACACACACACACACACACACGCACACAGTTATGCATCTGCGGATTTAATGCATTACGCCCACTCACTTGATCATGCAGGCAGGGCACAGTGACCTAACATTAGGAGGGCAAGTTGTCCGTTGTCAGTAAACACCCACATATCGTTGCTAAGAGTGGAAGCCTCGACATTGTTAAAGCCCCCACCCGCCCTCCCCCCCTCGGGTTCTGCTCTGTCTCCCAGGTAAGCAGAACCACCTGTGCGCCAGCCGGAACGACTGCACCATCGACAAGCTGAGGAGGAAGAACTGCGCCTCGTGTCGCTTGAAGAGGTGCTTCATGCTGGGAATGAGCCTCAAAGGTGAGCGAGCGACGGCGGTGGCAGAGGGAGGGAGAGAGAGAGAGAGGGAGAGAGAGAAAAAAGAGGAAGAGTGAGAGAGAGAAAAGAGAGAGAGAGAAAGGGAGAGAGAGGGAGAAAAGAGGGAGCGAGGGAGAGAGAGCGAGGCTTGCGTGTGTTTGGAGCGAGCGTCCAGCTCCCTGAGACTCCCTTACTGATGCTGCACAGTGACACAAGAGTCGCCCCAAAGATCACTTTATTGTAATCACAGTCGCAGTTACAGTCGTTCCCGACTCGCTCTCTCTCTGGCGAATCGCACGTAAGATCTGGCTTATCTCCTCTCCGCACGCTGTGCCCGCGGCGGCGGCGCCGGCAGGTCGCAGGCTGAAGGGAGCCGGGCAGACGAGGCACGCGGAGGACGAGCGGGCCGCGGCCGCGTGGGGGTCCGGGGAGACGGTGGCCGGTGCGTTCCGGAAGGACGCCGCGGAGCACAGAGGTGCGGGACCCGGGGCGGGTTTGAAAGCGCCGGCCCGGTTGTTTGCGCCCGCTGACCGTGAGCGTGTGCCTGTGTCCCCCAGCAGCGCCGGCGCCCCTCGGCCTCAGCATCCCCCCCACCCTGCGCTCCTGCCTGTCGCTGCTCAGCGTGCTGCAGAGCATCGAGCCGGCCGTGGTCAACGCCGGCCACGACCCGGCCCAGCCCGACTGCCCCGCGTCCTTGCTCACCAGCCTCAACGAGCTGGGCGAGCGGCAGCTGGTGACCGTGGTGCGCTGGGCCAAGGCCATCCCAGGTGAGACCCCCCCCCACACACACACACACACACACGCCCAGCAAGCACGTGCTTCCCTGAAACAAACGCTTTCACGCTGGTTTTCATTTCTCAGCGTCGCTCCACAGCCCGTTTGTACTTCCTGCCAAGTCCAACGCAAGTGTTCAGACTTGTCGGCAAGTATGCGGATGCTGCATGCACGTTCGCGGTGCAGCCGGGCTCCACAGCTAGCACGACACGCTCCTGCTGCTGCACTTGGACCGGGTCCCACAGTCATGTCAGGATCTCCGGCCTGTGCAAATACGAGCCACTAGGGGGCGGTGTGTTCACGTTTAAGACGCTTAGAATGAGCGTCCCATCAAACTGACCCGCGCAGGTTAATCTGGGCCTCCAGCTGATCTGTGATATGAGTCCTCCTTCGCTCGCAGGCTTCCGCGATCTGCACGTGGACGACCAGATGTCGGTGATCCAGCTGTCCTGGATGGGCGTGATGGTGTTCGCTCTGGGCTGGAGGTCCTACACGCTCACCAACAGCTCCATGCTCTACTTCGCCCCGGACCTGGTCTTCAACGAGTAAGTGGCTGCGTCGTGTAGCAGCAGACAATCCGGGCCCGTTCGGGCCTCCGTCGCCGCCTCTAGGGTCCGGGTCGGCTCAGCGCCTGTCAGCGGCGGCGGGAAATATCTAGTGCTGCGTTCCCGACGCTTCCTCAGATGATTTATTCCATTTCATCTCCACAAAACCCGCCGTCGGCCCCCGAGAACCTCCCGCCACGCGCCGCTCCTTTCCCGGCGTCCTCCCTCGCTCCTTCCTGACGCCTCAACTTGTCTTCCCTCTCCTTCTCTGTTTGAAGCGTCTTCCAGAACGCGCCATCCTCCATGCGAGCCGCCGCTCCCCGAAGCAGCGTTCTCTCGGCTGCTGTTTCGTGCCACATTAGCGAAACAGTCCTTCTGCTGCATTAGGCTGCTTTCACTCGTTTCTGACCTGCATAGTAATGGAGACGCCTGCCCTTGTTGCTGACCCTCATTTCTCTCTGCCTCCCCGTCATTCTCTTTTTCTATTATCCAGCTCACTCATTTCCCTCGTTTTCCCCCCTCACCTCTGACGCCTTTTTCTTCTACCTTTAATTCCGTTCCCTTTGCATATTCCGCTCCCTTGGCTCCTCGCCTCTCGCTTTGTCACCTCTAATGCCCTTTTTTTTGTTTGTTTGTTTTTTGTCTTTTTTTTTTTTTTTGACCGCCCCCTCTTCGCAGCCAACGGATGCAAGTGTCCAGCATGTACGAGCACTGTATGCGGATGAAGCTGCTGTCCCAGCGGTTCTGCATGCTGAAGGTCACCCAGGAGGAGTTCCTCTGCATGAAGGCCCTGGTCCTCTTCAGCATCAGTGAGTCCATGTAAAATACGGCCGCGGCGGCGTGTGGCCGCAGAGGAGCGATGGGACGGATAAAGCGCCAGAGTTATTGTTGTGTTGTGGATTTGTGGTCACAGTGCCGATGGAGGGCCTCAAGAGCCAGCGTTGCTTTGATGAGCTGCGGACGTCCTACATCAAGGAGCTGGACCGCTTGGTCAGCCACCGTGGAGAGACCACCCGCACGCAGAGACTGTTCCAGCTCACGGAGCTGCTGGACTACCTCCAGTCGGTGAGACGCGGCACGCCTGGCAGTTTTATTATTGTCACGTAGGAACTATTTGTGGCCCGACGTGCACATATCAAGTGCACAAACACGAACACCAGACTGTTAATTAACAGATTTCAAAAGGTCATTTTAATGGTTGACGTCATCTGAGCTTCTTGTATTTAATAGTTTATTCGAATAAGTTACCGAACAAGTGATTTGCTGGAAACGTCTATAGGCGACATCTGCTGTTTGTACAAATTAGTTGAGGTTAAACACAAGCTCGACGGTCATAACGCTGTCCTCATCCTGTGGGGAGGATAATGACAGAGCCTCCCTCTGGTGGCGGCACGGCCACATCGCAGAAGATCAGGAAGCCTTTAAAGAATTATAATAAACTCTATTATTGATGCAAATGATGACAGGAAAACCAGCGGCAGCAAATATCTACTAATGAGCGCTTCACAGCTGCTGGAGCTGCTGGAGTCATAGAAAACAGTTACAGTCTGTGATTCTTGTTATTTTGTCACCACAAGGTGAATATTTATGCAATTAATATTTTATTTTGAAATATAAAAGTTAAAAAAAAGTAAACGTATGACAGTCGTGTGGCTCAGAGCATCGGTCTGGTGAGTTCCCCACAATTCAATTATTAACATTAAAAAGAAGAACATCTTTAAAAACTATAATATATCAAACATTTTCTAAGACTGGAAGCTCAAAGCATGCTGGGTAATGAGCAAAGCAGGAATCTGAGTGCCTAACGCTGCTGTTGATTGGGTGTGAATGAGTGAAGAGTCTCGGTACGTGTGCAGCCAGTAGAAGGCGTAGATCACCTGCTTTTCATCCTCGTAAACGTTTAGAGCTAATTGGTGAGAACAATTGGAGCGACGTGCTGCAAACTTTCTTCCCGTAGAGCAGAACCAGCTGCTCTCTTGTCCCACTCACGTCCCTCGCCTTCTAACAGCTCGAGAGCTGAAGGGCAGCCGGGGATTGTCGGGTAGAGCCCCTCTAGGCGGGAGATCAGCGCCGACCAGGACTCTGCAGCTCAGACGTCTTCGCGCTCAGACTTAGAGTGTCACAACGACTGTCATCTTTTTAAAGGGCCTCCTAAAGCTCACGTCAAACACGGGCTTTGGCGCCGTTTGCCACCTCCTCATGGCTTACGTTTTGCTTTGCCCCCTCCCCCGTCGCCGTCTGTCTCAGGTTGTGAGGAAGCTGCACCAGTTCACCTACGACCTGTTCATCCAAGCCAAGGCGCTGCACACGCACGTGAACTTCCCGGAGATGATCTCGGAGATCGTGAGCGTGCACGTGCCCAAGATCCTCTCCGGCATGGTCAAGCCCATCCTTTTCCACAACACGGCCTAGAGAGACGGGTCCCGGGGGGGGGCGGTCCCACGCGTCACCTGAGCTCCCGCATCCAGTCGACCAGAGTTTTACCATCATATGAGGCGGAGGAGGTTTGAAGCCCCTCGTTTCCTACAGTGAGAGAGAGGCTATGAGCTAGTAAATGAAGGGAATACAGCACATTCTTCCAGTCTGAGGTAATCAAAATACACGCGTGCTGTTCTTTTTACTGCCTGTACCTTGTGTCATGCAAACCAAGCGTGTCTGGAGCTAATTGAAACTTTTTAGCATGCATTCCTCGGCGCCGCCCGGCGTCACTCGGGCGCCCGGTGACGGCGGAGAAGCGCCGCGCTTCGCCGCAGCTCGTCGAACGTCGCCGTGCTCAGCGGGACGACAGGAGGCCGGCGGTGGCGTGCATGCTAAGAAACCAAGCCATATCGGAGAGTCGTCCACATCCATAGAAGGAGAATTGTAATTGCGTTGCTTCAAATGTATTTTTGTGAATATTTTGAATGTCAAACGTAAAATTGAGATCATAATAATGACAATTTGGAAACACAGAAAAATACTCTAATGACTCTTTGGTCAACACACTATGGATGACTTTTTTTTTTTTTTAAGTTTGCTTGTTTTTGGGTGTCAGATATAATTCAAGTGCATTTTTTCAGGGTTAAGATTTCATACTGTTTCTACAGTTTCTATAAGTGTTTGTTGCAGGTGCTTTGTTGTGCATTATCACGTATCCATTTGTAGCTTCAGGCAGTTTTGCTCAATGTTCAAGGTCAAGCTGACGATCTGCTCATTTGTTCCAGGACTAATAGCTAAATATGTAATAAAACTGCAGCTGTGGGTTAATTACCAGGACAGAGTCGCCGTTATTGAATGTGGTCTCTTTAAAGTACATGTGATTGATCATACAGTGATTTTACTGTTCCACTCTATCTAATAGATTCATCTATGAGCCTGTGATGTTTTTAGAGGCAGACAGGCTTTAGAAAACATCACAAGCCTTTCTGTTGCTGCCACATCATGGGTTATTTCACCATCCTCCAACCAGGTAAGAGATTATAGCAGGAAACCGGAACCAGACACTCGCAGAGTGTGTGTGTGTGGGGGGGGGGGGGTGTCGCTGCTTGTGTTTTACTGCCACCTAGTGGGGGATGAGGGACCAGCACCAGGAAATAAAGAGCTTCACAGTAGTGTTTTAGGAACAACATCTGTCGAATCCATTGACATGTGCGTAGTAAGGTAATTGGACACGGATTCACTCAGTGTTTGAATGAGGTTACCATTAAATAGTGGAAGTCACGAGAAGGGATTTGATAGCACTGAAGAGAGTAAATCAGTTTTTAAAAACAGTGAAAGTACATCAATTTAAAAGAAAACCTTCCTCTTATGATTATGTTAAAATATGGAAAATTATATCTGGTTGGGTTTCATAAGTTCTAATGTAAAATGTATATTAACATGGATATGAAAAACAATCTTTAGAGATGCATATATGAATATAAAAACAAATATCCTGCTGTACAGTGTGCAGGGAGAGAAACCAACATATCTTTGAGAGCTGGTTTATTTTAGTTACACGGTTAAAACTGTCTGGAGAACGTCTGCTGCCACTTTAAGTTCCATTTCCTGAACAAGCTCCTCCAACAAGAATTTGTCCCTCTCATAAATGAATCGGAGCTGAACGCAGTTGGGACTGAAAGACACGCTGAAAGATCACTTATTTCTAAATATACACGTTTCCGGCTTCTCCGGAAAGTCTCGCAAGGTTCGCAGCGATCAAAAATGTATGCGTCGATGTCGACATTTGAACTTAGTTTAGATTCCATTTGATTTCTGTGTTTCTCCGAGCCTGCGCCGCATCAATATTACATGTCTACTCTAGCAGAAGAGGGGGGTTTCTTCTTCTTCGTGGGTACGGACAACCACAGAAAGCACAAACAACTACATTTAAAAGTGCTTCCTCATGTGCAGATGAAGGAGTGATTAACACGTGTTTGAGCCCTACAACTGACTTTAAACACGTGAGGATGAAACAAAAGGAAATAGTTAAGACTTTGACACTAAAGTGACCCAACGCCAGCGAGGCCGAGGTTTGGGGGGAAACGTGGCTGCTTCTTGCGGGACCTTACATAAAACTCCAGCAGTAATGTCTTTAACACCAGGTTACAGCACCTTGCAGCCACAGAGTGACCGGAAAACAATTAGATGGAGGAGGTGGTAAGACGACACCTCTGAATGGGTCGTTTCAGTGGCCTATCTAATGGAGGGTGATTCCTGCCCGAGCACCAGTCCATTAACAACCAATTAACTTCCTATTAATATTTTACCAGACAGGGCCTCTCATCCTGACGTGTTTTAAGGAGCTTTTCCCGGGAGTGTTTGAACATGATCAGCTTTTAGCACAGCATAAAGAGGCCTGTGTAATGGGCTGGAGGAGTAGAAGTGGCAACCTGATAGCACTGAGAGCGCAGGAGGGGGGAGACGAGAGGAGACAGACTCCTGCAGCTGGGCCCGGCTGCCCCACGCCGAGCCAAGAGCGTGCACGCACGCACGCACACACACACACACACACACACAAGTACACAGACACGCACAAACACACACACACACACACAAGCACGCACAGACACACACACATACGCATACACACACACACACATGCACACACGCACGCACACATACACACACACAGACCCGCACACACAGACACGCACATGCACGCACACACACAGAAACGCACACACAGACACGCACATGCATGCACACACACACACAGACACACACTCAAACACATCAAACTTGACTAACAAAGTGGACGGCGTGTAACTTTATTTTACTAGTCAAATGTGTGACTAATGGGGTTTGTCCTGTTTACTCAAAATTGCTGCCGATATGGAAAACCGACAGCTTGTCCCATAGTGGCTAAAGGGCTTTTCCCCATCACAACTTAAGGAAATGTTCAAATTAGCACATCCACCTTGGCCCTGACGTGTCCCGTGTTAGCTGCGTCCTGCGTGAGTCTGCTTTGCATGGACATTAAAAGTAGTTCAGGGAAAATCCCCTCCAGGGGAGGAAAAAGAAAGAGGGCGAAGGAAGCCATTACGGCCCCAGGCTACTCCCAGTGGATGAGGCATTTGTCTTCGCTCGAAATGTATTTTTCCAGCAGTCGCTGGGCTTGTGTTTGTCACCGCACACCAAGAGGATTTTTTTTTTTTTTTTGGAAATAGCAGCAGGAGCAGAAATGGAAAACAGCGACCGTCGACCGCTCTAATGCAGCTTTCATGCTCTCTCGCAGACTTCCCCTCTTCGGTTACCGTGTTTGAGATCACTTTCAGTCTTCATTAAGTTTTAGTTAATCGTACTGAAACTTGCGTCCAATTTATCAGCAGAGACAGCGCCTGCCTGTGTGTGTGTGTGTGTGTGTGTGTGTGTGTGTGTTGATCATTAAGAGAAACGGGGGAATGTGTAGAAGGGGAAAGATGTGGTTGTATCATGTTCCCTCCACTGGGTGTAGATGTGGTCTTAGATTTCTCTCAGGGCTGCTGATTAACGTGTGTGTGTGTGTGTGTGTGCGCGTGCGTGCGTGCGTGCACCGAGGAGGAGAGAAACTTCAGCTTTAATTTCCCCCAGCTCCAGATATTACACCCCCGCGCTCCCTGTTTTTATTGGAACCGAGACCAAAAAACACCAAGTGTTTATGATGCATTAAAACCTGGTGAGGAACTGTAAATCTATACATTTGGCTCCGTCTCCTCCCGGCCCCGAATTAAGTGCTTTATGGGGGATTTCGCATGTTTTACAAAGACTGATGAGCGTAATTCGCGGTGTTTATCATCTCGACGTGGACGAGAAAATTCTCCATCAAGGAAAAGGGGAAAATGGAGGCAGGAGTTTGGGACAAAACGCAGAGGGGCTCATGGGAAGTGGGAGGAGCCTGTGAGTTTTGGGTTAAAGCACAGAAGGAAGGAATTATTCTGCATTACCCTAATGACCATTTGAACAAGCCGATGGGTGAGGAGACCGCATTATATTCTATTAACTCCGCTTTTGTTGTCGGCGAACTGTTAATGATGTACAAAGGGAGCCGTGCGCCGCTCTCCCGGACAATGCAGCTCTGTGCTCCTAATTATTCTCAGGAAAGCGCCGACAGACCTTTTACCTGGAGACGCATTAGCCGCCTCTAATTAGAGTAAATATTCTGGTGTGACGCTGGCGGTGCCTCGCTCATCCGACAGCGATTAGCTCGGGGCTTGTGCTTTCCCAGCCTCTCTCTCTCTCTCTCCCACCCGCTCTATAGTTCTATCTTGATCATTGCCCTCTTCCTCACTTTTTTTCCTCCTCCACACTCAATTTACTCCCCCCTCCTCCCCCCGTCCATCCTTCCTCACTTTATTTTGCAGCAGCAGTAGGTGCTCGAGCCTTCCCCCCAAAGTTCATTATATCACTACACTGTGTCCGCGTTCCCCCCCCCCCCCCCCCCCCCCCCCCCTCGTAGCCCCTGCTAGCGCCTCATAGCTCCAGTGTCCCAGCCAAACGCGATGTGACAGCGCCGCCAGAGCCCTCATTTACAGCCATCACAGGACAGATTTGCCCGTCCAAGGCCGCCGTCTGCGGCCCGATAGACGGCGCCCCCTTTGCGAGTGCGTTGCGCTCGTGTTGTGTGTGTTCCTGCGCAGGGGCCCCCTCCACTCGGGCCCGAGACGCAGTCGCGAAGCATCCTCCGTCAGTGTCGATCGCCGAAGCGATGCATTATGACATTACCGGCCTTCGTTTCCGTCCACTCACACGCAGTGTGTGTGTGTGTGGGGGTGGGGGGGGGGGGGGGAGGTGCGTTCTGCATGCACTCTGCATTCGCTCAGGTTCTCTGCTCAGCTTTAAGTGCCCGGTTTGCGTGACGCCTTCCACTGGTGCAGATGCATGTTGAGCTGAGGAAACGCCAGCCGCCGTGGACGCACACCTTCTGATATCTCCCCTCTCCTCTCCCCTCTCCTCCCAGTGTGTTGCCTCTCCCCCCCTCTAAATATTATACTTGTAGTTGTAGCCTCGGGCACCGGCTCTGTGTCATACTGGGAAGGTCAAAACAGACAGCGCACACACTCGTAGACTTGAAATATCTCTATCGGTCCGCAGAGGATCAGATTGTTTTACGGGAAATCATGTCACGGGTCAAATGATTGAATTATTAATGGAAGTGCGGTGCAATAACAATCGGCCCCTGTCTATTGTGATTCTAACTTGATATTCTTACCCTCCCCTTCCCCGGTTAGTCCAACCTGACACCACCATGTTACAATCCAAATCCAATATCGCCGACTTGGCAAAAGACCCCCCCCCCCTCCTCCATCTATTGTTTCATTAGTCAAAGGGTTTAGTCTGAGAATATTACCCAGTCTTTACAACTATATCGACTGCAGTACTACATTCCAAGGACAAAGCAATAGATTTACATTGAAGCAGTCACGATGAAATAATTCATAATCATGGGACCCTTTCGGAACAGGCTGCTCGTTGTTTGTGCGCGTGTGTGTTTATGAGCGTAATCCAGATTTTTTTTTTTTTTCCAGACTCCAATCTCTGATTCTTCTCACGGTGCCAATATTTAGTTTCTGAGAATAGCTGGAACCCAAGCAAGCAAATCTAAGGCACATTCATGATTCACCCCGCCGCAATGAAAGCAGTTAATTCGCCAGTCGCACATTTGCATATGCAAAGGGACCCACTCAGAGAGAGGTACAAGTATTTTAACCTTATTTAACACATGAGAGATTCAATTGAAAGTAATATGTTGTTATGGTATGTTAAGAGGAGTTCACTACCTAGCAGAGAGGCCGTTCTCCTCGGTTCCCTCAGGGCTGCCTCTCACACGGCCGCTATGGAAATGTGTGTTATTGTAAAAGCGCCGCTGATAGATTCTTGACCCTCGGTTCAGGAGGATTTTTCGGTCTGTTTTGAGAGCGACCGTAGAGCAACACGGGGAGGGAAGGAGACGTAAGGTCACCCTTTTAGCATTTATTATCAGCCCGGTGCCAGAAAACACAACTCTTTTAGACGTCCTAAACATAGCACGGCGGACGCACGGCTTGACAGCTTCACTTAGTGGGAAACCAAGCAGGCTTGTTAATACAGCTGCTGAAACCAGCCCCATTAGGAGCAGTCACTCCTGCGCTTTGTTTTTGGATCATTTGTACTTGCCTTTTTATCATCTCTCTCGGCCGAACTGTAAAAAAAACCAAAAATAAATAAATAAATAAAGTAAAACACGTCCTCATAAACATTCAATGAAGACATTTCTCTTGCACTTGCAGCTGGAAATGGATATTAATAGAAGACGTGGGGAAAACCTCGCGGTGGCGTTTTTTTTTCATATTTGTCTTGTTTCGTGTTGCTCGGCTCTGGCGCGTCCAGCGCCGCGGAGCTCGCCGTCGTCACGGCGCAGTCTCGCCGCAGCGTAACAGAAGGTTCCCATCTGGAGCCGAAGGAGTCCCAGCTCGCAGACCTCTGCTCTCCTTCCACTTCGGAGCCCGTAGACGTTCCGCAAGGCCTAAACGAGCTTGAAATGACCCCAACACCCCCCACCCCCCTTTCTTTTTCCCTCATTATGCGTCCAATTTTATGGGAAGTAGGAAACAAAGGACGACATGTGTAATTATAGCATGACTCAGGAATAAACATGCCTTATAGGACGGGGCTAATTGCGACTTTCCCCTTCTCCTTTGAGCGTAGCACACACCCACACAGATGCACTCACGCTGTGCACGCACCTTGTTAAATTTCACTTTCTCTCTCTCCCCAAACAGGATGTTTCCCTGTGTTGTTTCACGGCCTTTATGTCTTTACAGAGTGAGCTACGTGACTTTAATGACGAGCTATTCTCGCTATTCTCCCAAGCGCCTGACTGTCATTTACGCTCCCTGCACTTTGTTCAGGCATAAAAAAGACACTGAAGTAAATCTGTTTTTTTCCCCCCTAATGCAAAAAGCAGCACTCGCGATTGAAACGACTACTGTGTCGAACTCGCCAGCCGCAGCCTTAAAGCCTCCTCCGGCAGCTAAACCGCAGCGCTGCAGCCATGAATGGCATCCCGGACTTAGTCGACACACACATCATTCCACGCATTGCTCCCCTCAGCTCCCCTTTTGATGTGTCGGAGAGCGGGCGAGCCACCGCTCCGCCGCTCTTTACTGCTCACGCAGCAGCGCCTGTAAATAAATATATAATATGTATATATGGACGTGCGCGCGTGTACATGTGTGAGAGAGCAAATAGAGTGTTTGCTCTTCAAAGGCAGCGCAGGGAGTGCACTACTTAAGGCCTATTAAACCTGGAGCTCCGCTCATTGTAGCCGGGAGAGCGGGCGGCGTGTGTGCTGAGGCAGACAAAACGGCAAAGACGTACCTTTGAACTGGAATCATGTGGGAGCTCACATTTTCACAAGTGCTGCAGAAGTGAAAACAATGTTTTGGCGAGTCCCCTGATACGTGTGTGTTTTTTTTCTTCCTCCTTTCTGCGAAGAGCCACCTAACACAGGATCCGTCAGGGCTTTGCCCCGACAGTGTGATATTACAAGCCCACAGTACATAATCCAACATACTCCAAGTTATTAAAATATGACCATAGCAGCTCCCTGGGGCTGTATAACTCACACATGTACCGCGTCTCTCACACACACACACACACACACACACACACACACACACACACACACACACACACACACACACACACACACACACACACACACACACACACACATTCCTGTGGTATCCATTCAACACTGTCCATTCCTCTGTCTCCCGCCTGCATCCAGACAGTTTTATTTAAAGATCCACACAAGCTCATATCTCACAGTGGAAGGGGGGAAAACCTCACCCACAAATCAATACTTTAATGGAGTTTTATACCGTCATTACGCGCCTCGCACTGCAAGGTGGGGGGGGGGGTGGCCCACGTCAGGGAGGAGACCACCGGGCCGACGTCTCGCTCCCCTATCAGCGAGGCGCAGCAGATAAGCGTAGCGGAGCTCCTCTCAGGAAGCAGGAAGGAAGCGAGCGAGACGCACTAAATCTGATCAACGCCGCAGACTGCGCTTTATGCACAGGGCGAGCTGAAAACAGAGGGAGATTATCATAACCTGCAGGCTGCTTTGGCTGGATTGATTTCCAAAACTCGTTCCAAATGAAAAAGAAGGGAGCCGAGTGTGTGTCCTGTGGTAATGATAGATGTGCCAGTATTGGATTCATTTATGGAGTGGGAGTGGAACACTATTGTTAGATCATAATTCAAACAACCTGCCTCTTTCATCTGCGGTGGATGAGACTCCCGGGAGGACGCGGCTATAGTCATCTGCATCACAGTCTGTGTGTGTTTGTGCTCACACACCCCACGCGTGTACCCATACACACACACCCATGCTGTGTTTTCAGTGAATTCACGCAGACTCACACACTTTTGGTGTTGTGCAGTCCCTGGGGCGCGGAGCAGGACAGGAGATTTATGTTCTCTGTCGTCCAGACACGGTTCTCCCCGCTAGCTCCCGCTCATTAGGGCTCCTACGTGGTCATACGTGTTACTCTAACAAGCTGTATGGAGCCCCCCCCTCCTCTAAAGCCTGATGGATTCGAGGGGTGGAGTGAACCCCTCTGCAAGAACCCAGAGGAGGCGTCACAACAGATGAAGCAACCGAGAAGCATCGCGTCAGGGCAGAATCAGGACCGCGAGGACGTTCCATCCATCGTGTACATCCATTTATTAGGCCCCATTTCACATACAAGAAGACACACTGAAATTAAAATTGTTCAGTTTGCATTATGTGTGTGTGTGTGTGTGTGTGTGTGTGTGTGTGTGTGTGTGTGTGTGTGTGTGTGTGTGTGTGTGTGTGTGTGTGTGTGTGAGCTTAGCTGAGGAAGTGCAAGCACTGTTATTAGCACTGCAGCGGCAACTGAAGCAGAAGAGTGTGTTTGCTAATCTCTATAGTTACCTGATATGAAATGAGTGTCGTTCTCATTCCCTGCTGGTTCCAGAGGCTGGAGTAAACACGAGGGCCAAATGAACAAACAGACGCCTTGTTTGTGAGCCGCTCTGCTCACGAGGCTTATCACTTTCCCCTCCTAATCCATTTGATAATGCATCCACAGTTTGTTTTCCTTTTTTTTTTTTTTTTTTTTTGCAAACATACGCCTGAACGATCATGGAGCGTGAACGCGCCATCGTGTGCTGGGCTGTGTGTGTTGTAGGAGACAGTGTTGGCGGATATACGATAATTATCGTATTTAATCGATAGTTCTGGGGTCTGTAGCGTCTATGATGTCGTAAAGCCAATACACGAACATTTTTATGTCGTTTTAAATGACGCGCAATCACCAGAAACTGTTTTCGCTCTTACCTGGTTGGCTCCGCCTCTCTGTCAATCACATCAGCAGCGCTGCTGATTGGTTTAATTACCTGCTTGTGTTTGTTTGCACAGTTGCACCGTTTGTCTGGCAAAACGAAAGTAACTAAAAGAGTTCAGAACCGAAGTAACTACAAACTACTAAAGGAAAAGACTCTGGTAAGGAAACAAGCAGCTTTATCGGCCTGTCTGGGTCTTAGACGCTACGTTTCAGGGATGGATTCAACCTGTTGCCTTTTACCGCTGCTGCGGTGTTCACGTGGTGTCGGACATTACAGTGTTAAAAACCACGTCAAAGAAAACACGCAACACATGAAGTCTCTAGCTCCAAAAATGAATAAAATATTTGTTAATTCAAATAACCAAGCATCTGTTATTTGCGTAGGTTATGTGCACATAGTTTTGTTTTAAATCTTCAGAAGTTGTTTTTAGTTCATACAATAGTTTGGGTCAGTGACAGCGGGACCTACCTGCATGACTTCCTGTGAAGTTGCCATGTCTTCTGTGACGTATTGCACCTTTTCAGACCGACCGTGGACGTTCCGCTCAGATGAATAAATCACTAAACTGGCTAATGGTCTCCCTCCGGTCACTTCCTCTCTCAGCCACGGGTGAAGGTTGCGATCAAGCGGGGCAAACATTATTTACAGCGCAGCGAGAGCGCGATGAGCTCACGCACAGATGCCCCCACATGCTCCTCGACGACCACATTTCACGCACGGCCATCGAGGAAGCGACGAATAAAGCATCTGCAGTCAAAATTTACAGACCAGTAAAGTGTAACTTAATAAAGCGCCTGCAGTATTGACTGCTTGTGCAACCGCACCGCGATTCAACAATGATGGAGGACGCCATTAACGGCGCCATTAATGAGGCAGCTCAATGCCTCCGTAATCAAAAGGTTCCGTCCGAGAGTCGAACTTATTCAAACAAACAGTGGGGAGTGAAAGCAGCGGTGATAGCGCCTGCGTTCGTTCCTCCCCAGCTTCTGATTAATCACGGCTCAGTTTCTGCACGTTAGGTCATTCACCTACGAAAACGTTTGGCGAGAAGCTCGATGGCTCTCGGAAAGTGTCGTTTCATCATCGCACCTTTTATTTTCCTAAACGCAGCACAGGTCGATCGGTGCGGCGTAAAGCTGTTTGCGTTGGCGCGCCAGGGGAGGTTTTTAAAAAGATATTTGGGCCGATCCGGAGAGGGTTTCACTTTTCTAACACAACATCCAAAGTAAACCTTTTCATTTCCAATGATACATAACTGGCGCGGCAGAGACGGAGTGCGGCGCTATTGGAGATTAATCACCCCTGTGAATGAGAAACAGGGAAAAAAGCATTCCTCAAATTAGACAAACCCCAGCCCCAGCTTGATGTGGGCAAAGCCTGGCTGTGATATGGCCCGCTTCCACGCTTCATACAGAGCCAAGGCAAATGTAGCACTCGCAGAGAGGGCCAGGTCTGTTACAGTTAACCTCTGTGTTATCAGCGACCGGGCCCATCGCTGTCAGATGCCTCTGCCGACGCGCTGCACGAGCGGATGAAGGGGACCGGGAGTGGATGAGTGGCATCGGGAAGCATCGCTCGTTTAGGGAAACAACAACAAAGCCGAGCGGCGTCTCTGGGTTTCTCGTGCAGACACATTTCCACTGCTGAGTCACTGTCAGATTCATGCCGTCTTTCCTCTGATCTGGGAACACAGAGGAGACCAGTGGAGCCGTCAGTCCCCATCCAAGCTGCTCTGTCTGGGGGACACGAGGCCGGCCCGGCTGCCTGGCCCCTTCACAGAGACAGTGCTGGGTTTAATTATCCCCAGCTGTGCTTCATCTCCCTCCCCAGCTGGGCTGCGTGTCCCAGTGTCCTCTGCAAGGAAGGCAGGGATACGCGGGAGTCAAGGTGAGGCAGGCGCGAACACACGCACACACACACACACACACACACACACACACACACACACACACACACACACACACACACACACGGTCGCACTCGGCCGCACTCACACACACACACACACACACGGTCGCACTCACACACACACACACACATGGTAGCACTCACACACGCAAACAGACACACACACAGACGCACACACTTGTGCCACACAGAGAGTACAGCTTGTTACACACAGGGTAGAAGCACAGATCAAGCAGACACAATGCTGCAATTATGCAGATTAATCTGTTTCTATGCTTTTTTGCGTGGTCTGAACAGGATGTTTAATTTAACATTTTTCCGGGGAAAGTTTTTGATCACAGTGTAGATTTGTTTACTCTGTGCGCATCTGTGCTTTCACCCCTTTTATAGAACACCCAAAAAAAGTAAACGACGTCTCCCCGGGAGTTTTCGCCGGGTCTTATTTAAATATTCCACTTTGCCAACACCTTCCAAGCTTAATATTAGCACGGGGAGATTTTCAGAAGAACAGTTGGACAAAACAGAGATGCTTTCGTTTTACTTGGAACCTCTGGGTCGTGAACCCGCCGCTCCACATCCTGTTGACACGAAGCAGATATCGCGCCGGGCTCTTTCGTCCACGCTGCGCTCGGCGCCTGCGTGCGCGCGTGATGTCACATACGCGCATCTACTGCGGCTCAAAGCAGATGTGACTTGTGTACCAGCGCCCCGTGCTGCTTTCCCAATGAGACTAATGATCATGAAAGCTGTCCCTGCGTGACGCTCCTGCATGACCGCTGCTCTGGCAGCTTTGATTGAATCCCACTCTGACTGGGTTTGACTCGGTCCATCTGTGCGACTGTCCTTGGCCTCGGTTTAGGGTCTGGGGCTGGGGGGGGGGGGGGGCGGAGGCTGCGGAGTTATCACACTGAGAGGCTGTTAGGGTCATTACAACCCTCTGCTCCGATATTTCCACTTTTTTGATGGGAGCCAAATGTTGCGCTGGAATCCCCGTGTCTGTCTGTCTTTGTTCCCGTCTCTCACCATCCCGTCCGGGGCTGCGCCAGCACAGCTGTGAGCGGCAGCGTGTAATAAAAGTCTAATGCGAGCAGCTGCTGGGGGTTTAAACTGTAATGAGATGGTGTGTGAGATTACCACACTTCGCTAGTTGCTGAGAGAAAGCCTGGCACCCCGACAGCACTGTCCTCCCCCAATGGTACAATTACACTTTAGCTATGGCTAATAGAATATCCACACAACGCCTGTAAGCAGGCGGCATAATGAGCCTTAGCCTTAGCGTCTCCTCTCCCCTTTCTTCCCTCCGTCTCCCCCGTTTCTCTCGCACATGCCCACAGCTGCACGGAGCGTCCACCCCAAGGAGCTGCTGTAAACCGCGAGGAGCTGATGTAGGAAACAGAGACAGTGTTTCTGAAATCAAAGGCACGCCTAGTCAGAAGATTCCCACAGAAGGGGGGGGGGGGCGGCTTTTTCCTATTTCTTTTTTTTGTCATCGCTGGAAACACAGTTTGCCTGCTTGCATCAACCCGACAAATAATTCAGGCCTCAAGTCATGAATAGTTGAAAGCACTGTGTCAACTTCATTAGTCATCATGGGGGAGTTTGTAGAAAGGGATGTATGCGTAACCACATGGTGCCCATATATTCAATAGTGGGGTGATAATGGGAAGGAGGCTCGCTATGGAGCTGCTCCCGGCTGCTGTAGAGCCTTTGTCATGTACTACTTTATCATGCAAAACCTTTCCCTTTAGTCCCACCTTTCCTATTGTCTTGCCTCTTTCTCCCATTATCACCCCTCATTGTGTCAGTTCACTTATTTACTCCTCTCGTCCTGCCCTCGTGCATTAAAGACGAGGCTCCCTGTTATCGCGCCGGCGCCTCCTCTGAGCGGCTCCGCGATGAAAGTTCGGCGCGTGAAGCATCTGTACCTGTCATGTCGGCGCTGGGGATAATGGGCCCAAAGGTGCCGCGGCCGGGTCGCGGCGGAGGAGGAGCCCCTCTGAGCGCGCCCCTTCATTACCTCGCGCAGGAGAGGGCTCAGCTCCAGATTCACAGCTCCGTGGGCTGGATATGGTGAATGTGACCCCAGGGAGCGGAGCGGTGGAATTTCAATATGCCGCCGCGTTGGTATTATTCCACACCTGAATGCGGAGCCCTCCAGACAATTAGTGGGGAATTATAGAAGGCGAGGCGTGGGGTAATTTACGGAGCACATCCCTTGCCTTGGCCTCGGCAGACAGAGGGGATACTTCACATTCTTGCAGCGGGGGGGGTCTCGACGCCGCCGGCAGAGAAAGAAAGTAAATGGATGCTCTCGGAGAACTCGAACGGCCGCAGACTCCGTTTCTGCGGGTGTTTAGGAGACGCGGAGGGCGGCATCTCCAGCCGTTTGGGTCCCAGGCGTCGCTGTGGAGCGTCCGCCCGGGCCCGCGTTCGGTCGCAGGTGCGGCCGCCAGCATTGGTGTTGAGCAAATGGCCTGTCACCGTGGAGCACTGTAACTGTTTTATCAGGCCACTGCAGACAAGGCCCGTCCTATTAGAAACGCACAGGGTGATGGAGTCATTAAAGGAATATTTGAGCCTTATCGGCCGACTCCACCGTCCCCTTTATTCGCCCGCCTCATCTTGGCATTATCATCAGCCGCAGATACAGACCTGGAGATAACCGCTGTCATTTAGCGGTGCGACGGGCGTTGATGAAGGCGTCGCATCGCGTGACACTCTCGTTATTCCCCCACAAATCCGTCTCCTCATCGGCACATAAAATTGACTGATTATGAGCTGACACGAGGGCCACGGGCGGCCGCGCGGCGACTTCCGCTCGCCCGACAACATCGAATTACCAAACACCAAAACAAACGCTCGAGTTAATGCGTCAGTCAGCTCACTTCTGTTTCCCCTGTCATCTGCCCGTCATGCGATGCCGCGGCTCTGCAGCCCAGCGCTCATTGTGGAATGCTTATTGCCACATGAGATGTTCGCAGTATCCCAGCTCTCTCTCTCTCTCTCTCTCTCTCTCTGAAACGTGTGTTCCAGCTGTTACCACTCTATGGAGTTGTGAGGTTATAATGAGCATGGAAGCAGCTGCTTCCTCCTACAGTAGAGGCCCCAGCCTCTCTAATCCTGATCATTAAGAAAGGGAAGGGTGTGGGGGAGCCAGAGTGCACAGACTTGTGGGCCTCCGCACCCCAGGACACACTGCAGAGACTTGGGTTACCCGACCGTTTTATTAGCAGGACCAGCAGGTATAGACGCTTATTGATCCTGCTGAAGTGGTAAAACGGATTAACTTATGCAAGACAGCTGGAGCAAAGACTACAAAGAAGTGCAGAATTCCCATTTTTCACCTGTCATTGTCGGGGCTCGGGGTGTTCAGCAAAAAAAAAAAAAAAAAAAGGTGCCAGTGGTTTTTCCAGCCGTCACAGCGTGAAGTCGCTTAGCGAGAGATAAAGACACAATAGCCTGATATTTCGGAATTCTCGCAGCCTTAACGTCACCGTGCATAAACTCAATCTTACATAGAAAATATCAGATTATGAAATATTTATGTTCTGACCTTTCTCGGTAATGATTTCATGATTTAATTTTCTCCAGCTTTACCTTAAAGTGCTGAGAGAATACAAAACAGAGCCGAGCACCCGGCGCGGGGGGGAAGAAAGATGATCTATGGAGACGATGACATTTGCATCCGGCTTGTAAATATCAACAACACTCAGGAAGCTTATTCATAGGTCTGCTCCTGCCGGTCCCACTGCTGTTTCTCAGCACTGTGAGCCTTCGCACTCTGGCACATTCATCGCTCAACGTTTTTCCATTTCACTTGGTTACTTTGAGCCGCAGCAGCGGAGTGAGTCAAGCCTAAATTGACTTGATATCCAGTACAAGAATTGTAAATTGCAGGGCCCGAATGCACCGTTTATATCAGCTATATGCAAGCATATGCCATGTACTGTGGCAGTGTAAAGCCGATGGTGTTCAAATAACAGGCCTGCTCAACCTTGTCACAATGGAGTCGACGCGACGCCGCGCCGAGAGCCGATGCGCTAACAAGACTGTCTTTGGAGTAATTTTATGCAGATTAGTTATATGCTAATTTGAAGCATGACCCCACTGTTTGCCAGAGAAAATCTGTCTCTTTTTTTTTTGATCTGCATATTAATGCTCAAAGAATAGATGGAAGTTGAGACATGAAACGGTTTAATAAAATCAGCAGGTAAAAGGCAGCCTCATAATTAATCCAGCAAAGACGGAGGCATTCGCAGACAATGGCCGCGCCTCGGGTTCATAATTGGGCCTTTTATTGATATTCCACAGCCTCTCCGCGGAATCTCCTGAAACTGTAATTAATATTTCACAGTAAAAAGAAGAGACGGATGAAGAGCTGTGGCGAGAAGATGCTTGACTTCCCTCGGTGCAGCTGGCACGACTGTCTGAACCACTCAGACTCGGAACACCCCCCCCCACCCCCCCCCCCCCCCCCCCCCCCTCCCCCTCCTCACCGTGGCGATAGGTACACACACAAGCGAAATTACTAACCAAACTCATTTTTCACCAAGAATCACAAATGTGCGTGTAGTTCGCGGGACGGGCCGCAGCTCCATGTGTGATGATCTGTCATTGCGTTTGCTCTACCTAACCTCTCCTGACACCTGGAGTCAGGGACCCCCCTCTAAATGTGTAATATTCAATCTTCCTGACAGCTCCGCTAATGACCAGGAGGAACCAAAACAGAGGTAATAGGTGAGCCTCAAAATTGCTTTCAAATTATCCCCGATAATGATTCCCTTCCAAGTAATAAACTCTCTGCTGTGTGTGTGTGTGTGTGTGTGTGTGTGTGTGTGTGTGTGTGTGTGTGTGTGTGTGTGTGTGTGTGTGTGTGTGTGTGTGTGGTTTCGTGCGCGCCGGCGTTTGAGTGGCGGAGTGTTTACGTCGGGTGAATATAGAATGGCAGGGCTAATTATCAGCACTATTAAAAGTAAGTACATCCAGCTGCATCCCGGACAAGTCCTAATGAAGGACAGCAGACAGGCCGGGCCCTTTCATCTGTCATCTGTTGTTGGTCAATATCAACACCTCTGGATCCACTCCGGCTTCGACTCGGCCCAGAGGAGAAAGTAGCACGCAGCCGAGGGGAGCCGCACTCAAACCGACACGCTTTTCCATTCGTGGGAACAAACGTGCGTCACCGTAATGCGGATCTGAATAATAAAGTCAGATCCAAGAAACTTGTATTATTTTAGGATTATTACGTCTTATTTTCTTCCCCCTTTTATCCAAGACGAATATTCTTGTCAAGCGCCATTTGCCATGAATTATTAACATAACACAACTGGTCTTAATTTGTTTTAGAAAGACATTCAATCTATTTTTCAGCCAGTGCTGACTGGAAACAAACAGTCTGAAATGTTTATTGCACGGTTTGTCACGCTCACATCCCAAACATGCAGCTACAAGGGAAAACTAGTTTTGCCTAATTTAACCCAACTCATATTTTCAGTCACACAAATACGCACAAGACATTTTTACTCCGCGGGTTGCTTCATGCGCATCATTCCCTCAAAAGTAATATTCAGTAATCACGAGATGTGTGTGTTGTTACTGTAAGTAGAGCAAATGCAAATGAGTTGTCAGTATATTATCGTCTGGTTTTATGTCGGCGTCTGTCTAAACTCGATGTAGGTTTGGGCGTAAAAGCGATTTAAGCTGGCGAGAACGTGGTCAGTCGGCGCTTTGTGGCTGTGGGAGACAGGAAATAAACAGCACCCACACGGTGAGAAGGCAAATTCAGGCATTTCTGGCTTGGTTATGGTTATTGTTCAGAAACAAAAGTACGTCTGTGAGACGAATATAAACAACTCCGGCGCTTTCACAGTTGTCAGCGTGGCAGCTTTATGACGCTTGTTCAACAAACAGCGCTGCTGAGTGATCCATGAACACCGTACAGGAGATACAAACCACGGGCCGCAGTTTCTGACTCTTAGTGTTGGACAGAAATTAGTTTAATTTGAATTAATTTCCTTTTCCAAGCAAATGTTTCAGTTTAATACCTCTTCATTCTTGCAGTTTTCTGCTTATTTATAGAAGCGCAGCTTGATCAAACAGCATTTCCACCCTCTGATTACTATAGCATCTATAGCACATTACGGTTTAACACAAGGTTTCCCTAGATCCTCCTATCCAGCGTGTTTAATGTCAAGAATTGGCTCATTTAGGCCACGTTCTAGTGTTACATCGCACTCGGAGTGCCAGCGTGCAATCTATCAATCTCTATTTCTCTTCTAATGCATGTAACTTAGCTTAACTTAGCAATTTGTACATTTCTAATCAGTTCTGCGTAAATACATCACTGTCAACATGCTGCACTCAGCCGACTTGTTTCTCCTCTCAAATTACAACCAGTGTAAGTGCTCTTAATTTTCCAGCGCCGGTGAATTATGAATGATATGAAATATTTAAAAAGCAGAATAGAGCAACGGCACCGAGAGTTTCATAATCAAGCTAAGTACGCGGTGGTCCGTACTTAAGGAGATGAGCTCAGAGCGCCGCGACGCGTAACTCTTTGACCCCCGCGCCGCACATTCATTTTCCAAACATATGTTGGCTATTTCGGCGGCCCTGGACTGCGAAACCGAGACGGGAGGAGAGAGAGGCCTGTCGTGCATGCGAGCATGATCTAACTGGCTGTGAATACGGGGGGAACGGGCCGGCGGTTAGCGGTCGGCGAGGAAAGTTAGCAAACTGAATGACATGTTTGTGTGATCCGATGCAGGTTTTTCGCTGAGGCGCTCCAGAGGAGAGGAGGGGGGGGGAGGGGGGAGGTTTAGCCCCGGGGCCTTTGGGCCGTGGACTTCAAATCATTTCCAAACCTGCCCGAGCGAACACACGCACGGAGCCACACGTAATTATGCCACCAATCCCCACCAGCATAAACACTCGTAAGGTACAGCTGTTCTACTGTGTCTGGAATTAAATGACAAGGTGACTTGGTGTCCTGTGGGCCACCTGAGAGGGAGCGCTCCGCCACGGGACACAGCAATCTATTCTCCTCTGCGCTGAGAGGAACTTACTCAAGCAGAGCAGCAGTTATTTCCTCACTCTGCTCCGCTCTGCTCCCGATCCCTCCCCGTTTGCCTTCAAGTCAGCGCCAGTTAGTAGTTTCTCCAGTGTGTGTGTGTGTGTGTGTGTGTGTGTGTGTGTGTGTGTGTGTGTGTGTGTGTGTGTGTGTGTGTGTGTGTGTGTGTGTGCAAAAATGTTTCTGTGGGACTGCGCGCCACACTAATTCCCACCACGGTGCACTGCAGTGTGCTACGAGCGTTCTCCAGGATATTGATGCGATGCATATTAGGCGGCGGAGTGAATCAGCTGTGTGCGCTGTAAATATCCTATTGTCACTTTAATGGCTCCGTCGATGGCTTTGTCCGGGGTAATTCAGTCCGATGGTGTCTCTGTCCCCTGTAGCGTCCACCAGCAAAGTGCCTCGCGCACATCTGCGCACGCTTCATGGGCACGCATGCAGATATGGAGTGAGTGAAACTGAGAAAATGAGATGAGAGCTGAGCGATAGATAGGCACACACACACACACACACACACTCACACTTTGCCTCGGGTTCTTCTTGCCGTCACAGATGATCAGGCCCAGTTTTGGCTTTAGCTCAGCTCTGACCAACCCCTGGTCCTGGAGCCACACTGTTAAAAGACATTAAGTCAGCACAGAGACGCGCCACTGCTTCCTCTCTCCGCTAACCACAGGACACTAAAAGTGTGTGTGTGTGTGTGTGTGTGTGTGTGTGTGTGTGTGTGTGTGTGTGTGTGTGTGTGTGTGTGTGTGTGTGTGTGTGTGTGTGCGTGATGGAAAAATGATGACTTTGGGCCAACATCTGCATACGTGTCCGTCCTAATGAGTCCTTGGATGTGCAGGCGAACGTGTAGGCTTCTCCTTGGTGAGGTCAGAGGGAGAGGGGGCAGAATATTTGGAGCCTTCCGGTCTCTCTGGCTGCACCACATGTCTGTCGCAGCTCAGTGAGCAGACTGTGAAAAGCTTATGTAAATGACGAGCCGCTCAGATGTGAAATCAGCCCTGTACTAAATTGTTTTGTTCCACTTGTCAGAGCTGATTAGTCCGAAAGCTCTCAGAAAGCTGCACAGGTATTGTGTTGGTTGTATTCATGGAGGGAGGGAGGAAAAAAAATCACCCCCCGAAAAATGCATAGATCACTCCAGGAAAAGCGCTGGTCTGGGGACCAGGGTGCAATTGTCTCCTGAAGTGTGATCAGTGGAGTTGTTCCGTGTCAGGAGGGTTTTTGAAGGTGCTGGACGGCCCTTCACTGCTGCTCACTGATTGCAGTCCTCCACCATAGGTGTCCAGGAACACTCAGCTCTTCAAAGACCACTGTCCGCGCCACATTTCAAAGACCAGATCATAGATCGCTAACCTCAGCCCACTTCTGCCTGACCACCTGAGCATAGGAAACGCACCAGACAGATATCTCCAGGACCCGGCACAGGTGGACAGTATCTTCAGCTGGGAGCTGAAACGGTGGTGGGGGGGAGGGGTTAAAGTGGAGGACAGGGGGGTGTGAGAGACAGGGTGAGGCCAAGGAGGTGGCGAGAAAGGGAAAACGAGGAAGCAAGTTTGGGAGATGTGTGGCCGGGGAAGGGGGTTGAAAGAAAGAGAGGGGGCGAGAGAGGGAGAGAGAGAGGGGCAGCGAGGAGATTGCAGCACGACGGCTAGAGGGCTCCAGGCATAAAGCAGGTCTTTGAAAAGGCCAGACAAAGAGAAAAGGTCTCGGCCAAATACCTGAAAGAATGTAGAGAGGAAAGAGGAGCGCGGCCAGAGGGAGATAAGGCAGTTACCCACACACTAAGGCAGCTCCTGTGTCATTGGATCAGGTTACTCCTGCTCAGATGTGTGTGTGTGTGTGTGTGTGTGTGTGTGTGTGTGTGTGTGTGTGTGTGTGTGTGTGTGTGTGTGTGTGTGTGTTTGTATGCTCTCCTGTGTGCACTCGTCCATTTGAGTCCTGGGTCGATACCGGCCCTGCCGACATTCCGGAGTGGTCTGTCTGACTTTCTGCTCCACTGAGGTCGCTGACAAAGCTGCGACGGGGCGAGGCCGCGTGTGGCGCCGCCGCGGCGAGCCCGGGTCGCCGCGTTCAAACCCGGCGCGCCGGCGTGAACCCCGCCGCCTGATAGCACACCCGCAATATGTCTGCTGGACTCCAGAGAATTGGAGTTCCCGAGCGTCACTTTTCCCAGCTTTCTCTCGGGCTTCAAAGCGTCTTGAGAGGAGCGCCTCCTTTGAAAGTGATTTTCAAGTCTGGGCTTTATCTGTGTGTGGGAAAATCACCCTCTAGCTATTTTGTAAGCTTAGCTACCTTTGAATAGACTAACAGAGCCTTAGGATAAAGGGATCTCCTGAGCTAGCGTAGCAACCAACTGAAATGAGGTGCAAAGCGCCCGCTCCCTGTGCCGGCGCGGAAGCGACAACAAATCTGTCAGGATATTAGAAGTGGATGATTCGAGTATCGAAACAAATCCCAGCACTTATTAGTTGTGATTGAGGTCTGATAGCAATTAGCCTCGCTCCGACACACAGGCTGACTCCTGTCATTGACCTTGTCACCCCCCAGAGGTCAAAGTGTCCATGTTAAACCATGCGGAATGGTTCCGTGTTTAAACTACAAGGACCTGTCCGGCTAAATGGGGATGGATCGCTTCTTTTCGCCGCCGCTGGTGTGTGCGTTGCATCAGATGATACGGGTTTCAACAGATTAAATCAATGCTCAGAGGAAATGTGCGGCGGGCTCCATTTCAAGCCAATAACGCGGGGGCTTTGAGGTGCGCGGGCGTTAGCGCCCGCCGGACCTCGCGACGGAGCGCGGGGACGCGGCGTTCGTCTGCAATATGCTTCATCCGTGATCACCGGCAACACATGAAGGCGGGAGTGGCCCCCATCACGTGACGGACTGGGTGACGGGGGCCATTTTCTGAGAGAACGATGGAGGATGACAGGCTCGCGGCGGCGTTCCTACGTTTTCCCCGGCTCGTTGATGAGTCTCGTTCATAGAGATGTAGAGTAATACATAAATGAAGGGCTTTTCCGCCCATCTGGCCGCTGTTTTCCACGTTGTGTCGGGGAATGTTTTGGGGACAGGTGTTGCCCTTAGGCTGGAGCCTTAACAAATGCATGCACGCCAGCCACACACCGGCACAAACAGGAAAGCCAGGGCTGGAACGAGTCGAGGTATTTTAGCGGTTTTACTGCCCATTCTCTCCCCTGCCGCCCCCCTTTTTTCGCTCTATTCTGTCTCGGCCTCAGCTGTGACCCGTAGCAACCCCCGGTCTAATGACCGCCGCAGTTTGACACTCATTAAAGGTGCTCAATTAACCAGAGGGTCCGGAGTCACTTTCATTAGGCGACGTGTAAAGGTCTGTTTTAGTCTGGCTTTAAACCCAGCGGGGGGGAGTGGGGTCAGGAGGGTTGCTGGGTACCTGGGGTCTTAGCTGCTTGCGGATGCAGACACGGAATGGGGGGGGGGGGGTGAAGCCTGCGAGAGTGAGCGAAGGAGAACCTCTGGAGAGTCATTTGTTTTGTTTGTTATTTGTTTTTGCTGAACTGGATCCTGTTGCTGTTTTATGGAAACAAATGGCGAAAAGCAGCGATAGAGCTGAACAGAGCGCCGAAAATGAGCTCTCATGAGAGGCGGGATGAAAAACAGCCATCTGCGCCGAGGGTTGGCCCTCTGAAGACGATCTGGTCTCGTTTCAGTCCTTTGTATCGCTCCTTTACGATAAATCAAGGCAGGGGCTTCCTTCGCATGGTTCCGCGTGCGCGTTTCCTCGCAGCGCGGCTGCATATGTGAAAATAGGAACGCGAGTGCACGTGGGTGGGGTGTTTTTCCAATTGCGCCCTCCGCTGTAACATATCTTAGCGCGTGTGTGTGTGTGTGTGTGTGTGTGTCTGGTTTTAGGCAAAGCGCGTCTCCGGGTCCCAAGCCTCTGAAGTCATCAGCCTGTGAAGGTCAAGTCTGATTCAGAAAGAGACAAGGCCGATTGGCATGGAAATGGAATCTGCTGTCTCTGTGCCAGACGTCCAGACTGACTGACTGACTGCCCTCAGCCTCTCATCACATCCAAGTCTATCCTCTCATCGAGCCGTCCACTCCTCCTCCTCCCGCCGCCGCCTCTGCATACCAATATCAGAACAACGCGGCGGAGGAGCCCGACTGGAGCGGGCCTGTTTAATAATCGCGGTGTCGAACAACGTCTGCGTGAACGGGGCGGAAACACGAATCCAGCTGTTAGTTGCGGCGAGGAGCCATCTGTTTAACGCGGGGCTGTCTCTCCTTGTTGCTCCTTTGCAATATGGCAGATTTAGCCTCGAGGCACTTATAAGCAATTATTTCATAATGAAACAAGAAATACAGTTACGGAGCTAATAGATCCATATGCAGCCGCTGCTAAGAGATATTGTTTGTGTTCCGTCTATATGAGAGCAGGCGAGCTGGATGAGTTGTGTGAGGACTAATGTGTGGTTTGCGTGCGTGTGCGTGTGTGTGTGTTTTCCGCCGCTCTGTGTAATGAGCATGCGCTTTTGATATGAATGAGTGCAGTGATGCGTGAGATGAGTATGTGCCTGCTGGTATGGAACAAGTCCTTGCACTTCTTCTTCTGTGTGTATGTGCGTGTCTGTGGGAGAGGGGGGGGGGGGTGTTCATTGGCCTGAAATGGGTCCCTGCCCCTTATGAATACCCCCCCCCCTCGTGTTCCACTGATGTCTCACTGATGTCAGCTTGCATGTGGGAAAAATGAGTTTCCCCAGTAACAGCGATCCCCCCGCCGAAAAAATAAGAGCTGCTTCTACTTTTGCCAGAAAACGTCCACTGTGGTTCATCCTCACGTCGGGATCCGGCGGTGACGTGCGGCTGAGTGAAATCTTCTTGATCTCATGTGACGCCCTCAGAACTAGGGCAGCACTTAGGTCACATGTTTAGGTCGGTGACCCTTCACTGGGGGATTGTCTAATGCATCCTGTGCAGCCACTGCATCGGCGGGAAGGCCGCGGCCTGCCGGCGCTCGCTTCTCCTCCCGGCCGCTCTCCTTTTTTAATTTCTCAGCTGGGGGTTTGTGTGTCAACCTGCGACAAAGCGGCGACGTAGAAAAAGAAAATGCGCTGCTGCATTCGGTGCCAGCGACGTTGGAAGAGCCTCCGCTGCTGCACTAAATCATAGATGGTATTAGTCTGACACTGTCATTGTCAAACAGAAGAGCAGCTTTTGTCCCACGCACGCACACACACACACACACACACACACACACACACACACACACACACACACACACACACACACACACACACACACACACACACACACACACACACACACAGACCCTCTCTCTCTCCCTATCTGTCAACATTCACCATCTCTGCCCCCACAGATGTTGCCCAGTATTTAGGTCAGTTGGTTTGCAGATGGGTGGTCAGCAATCCTTGTGATAGCTTGGGTTTCCAGGAACTGATACAATAGGCCAGTCAGCTCTGGGCGGCCACCCCGGAGAGGCCGGAAGCACCGCTCTTTATGTTCATAACGGACGGCGTTCGGCGTCATTGTCTAGATAACAAACGTAAATACAGGATTTAGATCCGCTGTGATAATCCAGCTCATAGATCAGTAGCGGTGGAGATGAGATCCAGAGATTATTTACTAAAAATGATCAAGACAAAAGGTTGGTTCAGAGCGAGAATTTGTCCGGGGCAACTTCATAATTCTTGTTTAATTTCATTTCACTGGATAATCAGACGCTCTTTGACTAATTTTGGAAGGTCATCTATTATTGTTCCAGGTGTTTTTCCACTTGTTGATGGAGCCCCAACGGCTTAGGACCAGCTTTGTTCCGCTTCTCAGACTGATGAAAGCATTTTAGGTTTACTCAAAAATTATCAGTGACGCTTAAAAAATATAATAGTCAACTAAAACTTTACTTTCCTGTTTGCTTTGTTGTTATATTAAATTTACTTTGAGTTTAATGAGAAGAAAACAAAAATTCTTAATTCTGAGATTCATATAAAATATTATCAGGTTTTCATTGATTACACTGAGGATTTCATTTGGTTTTCTCTGAGTTTAGCTCAATATACAGGTTGTTATTTCATTTCATCCACCGAATTTCTTTTTACAATATAAAGTTTAGAAATAGATTTTCAGTTTAGAGACAATGGCACTAGACGGGATGAAGCATATGAAAAGGGTAGACACACAAAGCACCGACAGATGAGCTCGTAGGGTGATGTTTCATACATAGAGACGCCCGAACCCTCAAAACGTGAAGCCACAAACCGATGTTCAGGATTTTTCCACTGATGCCAGGATGCTTTACTGTAGATACCGTTCTTCTCAAAAGCCATAAATCTTCTGCACATTTTCCAAAGAAGTGTCGTTTTTTCCTCTGCCGAGCAGCAGGAGACCTGAAAGCCAGAGCATCTTTATTTTCTCCCACAGACACCAGTGATGCCAGTTTAATAATCTCAAGTACCTGCTAATATTCCACAACAGCTTTATCATCAGCTGTGTTTACAGAACTTGGTCATTCAAACAGTCGATGCACTAAAACCACCGTCATCATCAACAGGTTGCACTTTTTATTGTTATTCTCTTGTTGGGCTTTTTGCCCGATGCAAATCTCTAATGTATGGTTGAAAAACTTTTATAAACGTCAGTAAAACATTAGGAAAAAAATGCCAGTGTGATAAAAAAGAAGGCGTGTCTGTTATTGCAGGGGCGACTCTGGTGGCGTTAATCATCAGGAGGCGTTTGAGTGAAAGGGGAAAAATGAGCGAGACAGAAGGAACCAAAGCTTCCAGGCATAATACTGTAATTGGAAAATTGTGCAAATGCGTTTTGGAGTCATGTTATATAAATGGCCAGCAGAGATAATGCCTGAGATTCTAGGCATGGCCTAATTGAGAGTAGGAGCTGGAGGAGGGGATGGGTGGCGATGCTGAGGGGCCGAATGAAGTGTGGATTTTAAATTGGGCGAAGGAAATGATGAAAATAGGATGCTTTCAAAGACATGGGAGGGACGGACGGGGGCAGAAAGAGAACTGTTTCTCTTTGAAGGGGAGGAGGAAAGAAAGAAAGGGAATAATTTCCACTTTCTTCTTCGGTCTCCACACCTGTGACCCAGCAGCCAGGCTTCCCAACCGTGCGTGTGAGCGCGCGTGTGTGTTTTATGTGTGTCGCTCGCAGTCTCTGTATGATTGATGAGCCTCGGTCAGACCTGGATCCCTGCCACAGTCCGGGCCTGATCAGGCATGTTCTGGTCATAACAATGTCATCAATATGTGGCTGACGGCTGCGTATGTGAGCGTGTGTGTGTGTGTGTGTGTGTGTGTGTGTGTGTGTGTGTGTGTGTGTGTGTGTGTGTGTGTGTGTGTGTCTGAAAGCAAAAATGAAGCATACCATAACCCAAGAGAACCAAGATGCTTTGGTGGAATTTCCATTTCCTGCCCCTCTGAGGGATTAAAGAGGAACTTTGTTTAGATATATAGTTCCCCCATTGATTAGATTCAAATCACATTAATTAGCCCTTTCATGAACGATCCATATGTTACTGTTTGACTAATGAACTCTCCTTTCATGGTTTTTCTTCTCTGGCTTTTGGTCTCTTTGTGCCGTCTCAGGTTTCCTCCGCGGCTCATGAGACTGACCAAAAATCTGCTTGATATTTGAAGAGCAGCATTTGATGAAAGGCATTAGAGGACGTGCATTATTTATGACTGGTGAGTGATGCATTAAGTCATTAAATATGCATACGTACATTACATGAGAGAGAACATGTCCTATAGCGTGTCATATTGATTCTGGCGTGAGGTTCTGGTCCCCTCTGATCCACATGCAGACACGTCAGGGGACGACACCCACCAAATCGCTCAGATGATAAAGTGACGGCGAAAGTCTTCCGTGCGCGCGCGTGCGCGGTCACAGCTGAGGCGCTGCGCAGTTTGAACCCGCCAGATCGAGGACGGCGTCCGCGCATGCAGCAGATTTTGTGTGGGAGCCGAGCGCGCGACGTCACGTGGGGGGAAACCGGGATGCGCTGCCAATTCACACAGTTAAAGGACTCGCACGAGCGCCGCTGAACTCGCCGAAGCGATCGCTTTGCGTCTCCCACTGATGCCTTCAGTTTTCCACGCGCTCCTGCCGCGAGCGGAACCTGGCCGCTGGGCAGCGGTGACGTAGCGGCAGCGGAGCGACGCGGTGGGTGAACGTCTGAGGCCCCAGCGAAGCTTCACGTGAATTACTCGGCCCAGAAAAGCAAACCAGGCCGAGCTTCCTCGCGTTAAAAGCCCTTATTTATGTTGCATCAGGTTGATAGTAATTACTGCGGTGGCCACGCGCTGTGAATTTCAACTGTGCAGTTTTGTCAGCTTAAGAAAACACAGCGTAACTCCACGAATATGGAAGCAGGTCGAGCCCCGGCCGTGGTCCTGTCACCGTCTCCACTCATCCCCGTCTTTCCCACATCACAACCGGAGCTGCAGAAAAAAAAAAGCTCGCTCTCACAATTAGTATTCACGGGCATGGATGAAAGTGAGTGTAAGTTAAATTGTTCCCAAGCCACTTCAAAACGCCGGCAGCTGTTGCTTTCCCAGGTGACTTGTTTCGTCTATAAAGACATGTGAGCCACTGTGTTACACAATAAAAAAAAAAAAAAACAATGTAGGGGAGTTACACAAGAGGAACCTGGCTGTTTAACATGCACCAAGCGAATGAGGCCAGGTCTGAGCATGCCGGGGCGCAAAACACCGATTTGGATCGATGAGACGCCTCTTAATCATGAACGCAACCTGTAAGAGCCTGTCAGCGATGTTCACAAACCCCCGAAGCACTGATCCGCCGAACGGCTGAGGGTGAAGTGTCTGAATTAGAGGCAATCTAGACGATGAATCCAGAGGATGAATTTTGAAAATATGTCTGACGTTGAGTCTGTTGGAGACCAACAGGAGACGCCTGTGGCACACGCACACACACACACACACACACACACACACACACACACACACACACACACACACACACACACACACACACACACACGGTAGCTCAGCAGGGGGAAGGTTTTAATAAACCCATACTAACATGGATCCATGGGGGTGTCTCGGGACCGAGCCAGCAAACCAGATGAACGTACCCGCCCTGGGGGCCCAGAGAGAAGCAGCAAAAGGTGGGGGTTGAAGTTGGGCGGGAGCTGCGATGGAGGGGGGGAGGGGGGGGGGCAGTGAAGCCACAGGCACATTATGTCTCTAGCTGCCCTGACTTCTTCTCTGCTGCCATCAGCCTCCTCGCTCGCCCACTCCGTCTCCGCTCACATCATCAGAGAGCCGTGCCCACAAAACACTGATGCGTTTGTTGAAGAGAGAGCCCAATCACTTTAATAACATTTCATGGCATCTCTGCTTTCACCAAGGACCCGGGAGTTTGCTCCTCAGACGGATCAACCGGGACTGTAATTTCAGACAAACGCAATAGAAATGCCAAGTGCAACCAATCAGATTTAATCATGTATGGAGGAATGTAATTTTGGAGGACACCAGGGCAGAGCGGCCTGATACGGGTATTAGTTACTATGCAAAAAGGCGTGTCCATACACCCCGAATATAAATTTATGAAGCTCGCTTGTGATTTCAATCTGACTAATGTATCAGAACAAACCCATCTGTGCAGCACTGACCCCTGAGGTGAGGGTTTGGGGTGGGGGGGAGTGGGGGCTGTCAGCGTGGGCGGCTGGTTTCTGCTCCCACCATGAACCAAGGTGGTCACTGGGGTGGGAAGTGAAGTGTTTTACCCGTCAAAAGCCCTGAGGAAAAATTAAGACGGGAGAAATAAAGAACATCACTCCAGAACAAACTCCATGGGAAAAATTTTATTTATCAATATGCGGTAGTTTCCAAACTGGTGGAACGTTATTTCCATTGTAGCTGGTGCCAATAGGTTACGCTGAGAAGCGGCGAGAAAGTGAATGGCGGAGAGAGAGGAAAAAAAAAAAAAAAACAGAATTAAAATAACAAAACTTGACAGTTATGATTCAAACAAAGGGAAACAAATTCAACAGGTTTTCGCTTACACATGCACGTTGAAAAATAATACTGTGGCTTTGAACAGGAGCAGAAATCAAACCTACGCCGGGGCTCCGTGGGGCGACCGGCAGCCTTGTGCCAGAGGCCGGGGGGGAGGGAGGGGGTGAGGAGGGAGAGGAAGAGCAGGAGAGAGCAACTTTAAAACAAAGGACCGCCTGGGAGATAATGAGTGGTGTAAAGAGGGTGATTTATTAGCAGGCGCAGTGCAGTCGCACTCCCATGCGTGCCCCCCCCCCCCACTCTCTATCTAGCACAATAGTCTTATTAAAACTCACAAAAGATTTATCTTTGTGCACCAGAATGTTTTTGTTACATCGCATAATGGAGTGGAAGGTGTGGGTAACTCAAAAAGCAGTGGACTAACACAGTCTCCGTGTGCAGAGCGAAGCGCTGTCTCCAACAGGGAGCCGATCGTCCGACGCCTCGAGGACCCGGCGGCGACGGCGCTTCAAGTCCTGAACGGTGGCGTCCCGTTGAACGGCGATGTTAAAAACTCTCAACCTCTCGCTCTCTCTCTCTCTCTCTTTTTTTTTTCTTTTAAATCTTTTAACACATGTGGTAACAAAGACTTTTTGACAATACTGGACGCTGCGGAAAAGACAGCTCATGTGTCCGTTGCAATATTCAGATTAACTCTAAAAAGAAAATGAAATAAAATCAGATTTCAAACAGAGACCAAAAAAAAAATAATAATAATGCAAGGATTCATACAAAACACACTTTAAAAAGACAGCTATTTACAAACATCCTCCATTACAAAAATCTAATCTTAAACTTTTCTCATGAGCAGTGTTCAGGTGAAATTACATCTTAAATTGGGCTCTATCCATATATTTACATTTCTGTTATTTTCTTCCTCCCTCGCCCTAATTTCAATAACATTACGTGGTCACTAGAATGGATGAGAATGAGATAACGTATGGTTTGTGGTCATTAAGTAATGGCTCCCTTGGCTGGTGTAGGTGAGTGGATGCGCACCGATCCGAAACGAAAACATTTGATGTAGATGTGTTTCGCAGAGAGGCCAGCGGAGGCCGCACGCTGAGTTAAAACACGGGGCCGCGAAAAGAAAACGCAGCTGCTTAGGTTGTTAACTCGGACGTTAACGACACGCAGAAAAAAAGCCGCTGGAGCCTCGGAGCGGGGCTGTCTTTTAACTCAGCGGTGCGCGTCTGTGTCCGGGAATAGCATGTGGCAGCGGATGATGGGTGTCTCTGACCGTTTGACTGGAGATAAACCTGGACCCGTCAGTCGCCCGCAGACCCTGTGTGTGTGTGTGTGTGTGTGTGTGTGTGTGTGTGTGTCACTGTCCTCGTCTGCTCCCCTCTCCTCTCACACATCATTAACCGGAGGCTGCGCCGCTCTGTGTTTTGGCAGACACACTGTTTGGAGCACCTCCGCTCCAGACCCACAACAAGTCTGTTCAACACACACACACACACACAAAGGGGGAAAAACTGCTCATATAAGCACAAATGGAAGCGAAGCCCCTACGCGCGCACGCAGACGCATTCGGACGCGCGGCTGCAGTGGATCCCGTCTCGCTGCCGCCGCCCTGGGCCGTGTGATAGCTGAGCTGCGGCGTCCTCGCTGCCTCCACACCTTGACTGGGGAATATTGTGCGCAGCATTTTTTATTCACTGCACAACTGAGGGGAGGGGGGGGGGGGTGCTAAAATACCCGCACCCCACCAGCACCGCCTCCCTCACGTCCCCTCCGCCATCTTCCTCTCAGGTTAAAGCCAAGTCACAGGGACATTTTCTCCTTCATCCCTCTCTCGCTCCCCCCTCCCTCTCTCTCTCTCTCTCGCTCGCTCGTCCCCGGCTGGTGAGTGTGGGCACAGAGATGGCACGCAGATTAGTCACACCGCTGAGTGCGCGCTCCACTGACTCATCTACAGATGGCAGCCAATTGGCATCTGACAGCACTGTATCCCGACGTCGCCGTCCAACTTATATATAGGGCAGCCCACCTATGTAGGGCGGCCAATCGCAGCCGGCCGCCCAACCTACACCCACTTCGCCCAGGCTGCGGGCACCAAACTAACTGTTTGATGCTTACACCGAAGCACCAGAAGCTAGAACAAACAATTATCAGCCTGCCTGCTGTCTTAAAAAAACAGCTCACCAAAAGCTCATCACACACAATAAAACCTTCAATCGATGCCAAATGGAAGGGTTTTGTAGGAGCTTGCCTGTCGGTCTGTCTGGTTCTTGGGTATGATACAGTAACGTACAGTTTTTGCCCCTAAGCCAATAAGTCTGCACAGATCGGAGACTGGTCTGGTCACGCCCGAACACACAGGCACACTCACAGGGGACACACCCTTAGATACACTTAAAATAGGTCATAAATACCACAGCTATGGCAAAGCTCATCAAACCAGAGGAGAAGGGAGTAGAGCGGACACACACACACACACGCACACACACACACACAGGTTGACATCAACGGTCCAGGTCCAAAGTCCTCACTACAAACAAATGAGCGCAATGGGTGACAGAGGCGGTGACAATATGGAGTAATATTGAAATATTCAACTCTATACATTGTGCACTTGTAGGAAAAATCTAACAAAATACAACTGCTTTGTGAACTGAATCAGGGTTCGAGGAAATCCTCCATCAAAAATAGTAAGTAAGGCAAACATCAGAGGTGCGAAGGGAGAGGAACACATTATTTCACACACTGTGTCTGATACCTGAGCTATCTGGAGAGTTTCCTGGCCCAGCGCGGAGCCCTGACTAACACACACACACACGCACGCGCACGCGTTTTATGCTCGCGCACAAGCTGCAGGCCGGGAGGCTCCGGGCGCCTGCGTCTGCCAGTCGCTGGCTGGCGGTGCTAGGATGGTGTGTTTAATTGGGTGTAGCGCAGACTGTACGTCAGGGAGCTGAGATAAGTTATATCCTGCCCGTTAAAGGGAACGGCAAACCGGGAAGCCGGACTCCCATCTGCTGGTTCGCTCCAGCCTCCACCCCCCCCCTCCCCTGTCAGAGGGCAGCAGGGAGACGCAGGAGGTGGGAGGTGAGGGGTGGAGAAGGCGAGGGGGGGTGTGGGGCGGGTGGGGGCTCACTGTCAGACAACCCAAACAAACAGAATTAACCTCTCTCATCAGTCAGCTCGTAACCCTGCTTGGAACTAGCCAGTGCGTGTCTCTCCAGATTTGTGCAGCAGGTGGTAGAAATAACAGGGGCTCGAGGAAGCATCAAGTCCCCACAATGCAAAGGAAAGTGTTCTTCCCAAGAACGTAAATCAAGCGCTCCTCTTCCTCTCCACCCTGGCGGTGTCGCTGGTTGCTCCGAGCGTGTCAGACTTTGTAGTAGATGTTGGCAGGGCTCTGCGGGGGCATCTCCTGGACAATGTAGACGGGGTGGCCATAGTCGCCGCTCACCTTCTCATAGTGAGGGCAGTAGTTGTTCTCTGTCCGCAGCGGAATGATGATGTCACTGGGCTCCGTGCCAGCCGTGCCCCCGGGCAGCTTGGGATTGGACAGCGTGCTGAGCGACAGCGCCGAGGGGCGGGGCTGCGCGTGGGAGTTCTTCCTGGCACGCTTGCGCATCTTGATGAGCAGGATGACGAGGAGGAGGATGAGCAGGAGGAAGATGATGCAGCCGGCGCCGATGGCGGAGAACACGGCCACCTTGGAGCCCAGGATGCCGTCCGAGTTGGGCGGGGTGCCCTGGTCCGGATTTATGTGGCCTAGAGGGAGAAGGCAGAGGAGAGGGGTTAAGGCCACAAAAGGGGGAGGATGTTGTGCTCTTTTCTGGAAAAAAAAGGCCTTTGATGTTTTTTTATCGCATATTTCTATTTTATGTTTTGGAGATTTATTATAGCAAAGAAAAAAGATCAAACAGGTAGAACAAAAATATGGACATCATATGTGCTATAGGGGCGTATTTCACCACATGTGGACGCTTTGTGAAGGGGTGAACAGTGCAAAAGCTTTCAGCACCGGTGCCCGTTCTTGTTCTCGTTACTTTGTCACCAGGAAAGTGGTTTATTTACAGCAGCGCGTCTATATTCAGTAATAGTGGCTGTTTTCACACCATTTGCTTGAAAAAGCATTTTTATTTTAGTTATTGCAGGCAGGTTTTTTTTTTCTAACTGAAGAAGACCCAAATAAAAAATTAATAATACTCAGGAGGTCCTTGAGTTGTTTAAAAGAAATAAAATCAGCACCAGTACCCACCGCAGTCGTTTTCATAAAGTCCCTCAGAGACTATTAAACAATTACAGGAGTAATAACATGTACATTAAGTCGGTGGCGTCGTATGTCCATCGCATCATTGCGATCGCGTCCCCCGTCCTTCTGTTTGCTCTGCACGGCTGATGTAATCTAATTGAATTAGCTGAGTCAAAATAGCCCCCGAATGAAATCTGCAGTCATCGCTCAGCACAACGGAGATTCCTGCTCCGATAAGACGGGACGGGCCGACACGTCCGTCGCGTCAAGGCCACGTTTGAACGGCGAGGGCCGCGTGAGATACGACAAAAAGGGGAAGAGGGCATATCTGCACATCTGATTCGATTTTACCCTTTCGTCCAAAGGATTCGGGGGGAGAGGATGGCCGTCGGCTCCTCCGCCGACTGAAATCCGAGAAGAGCCAAATCTGTTTTCCATGTATGCATGCAGCTGCTGCCAAAGAGCAGCACTAACCCCCCCGGCCTGCACTACAACCACCTCTTTACTGCCCATGACCCCCCCCCCCCCCCACACACACACACACACACGCCACCATGGACACACAAAGGCCCCCAGAGACTGCCGTCCCACTAATGACTGAGCCTCCACACTCGGCTGACCACTGTGCACTTAACCGTTTAGCGAGGAGGGTATAACTGCACCCTCTGCCTTATCGCCACTGGATGACATCACTGAAAGCGAGCGAGTCGCGCCGTATCGTGAAATCAGAGGCGCGTGGAGCCTCGCGCGCCTCCAGGAGCCTCCACGCTGAGAGGCTGTCAGAAATTTCATCCCCGAAATATCAGGCCTTCAAACGGCAAACGAAACAGCCTTCACTCCAGCCTCCGCTCCCCCACCTGACACAATCACCGATCTAACGACGGCCGACAGGTAAAGGCCCGGGAATTGGGAAGAGAAAATCTTTTTATAGAGCCGCTAATGTCAAATAAGCAATTATTAAATGAGGACAGCTTATCGTATTGGGACAGGCAGAACGGCCGGCGAGTCGGGGGGAAGTTGTGGAGTAAGTCGAAAAGTTGGAGCGCGGGGTGACGTCACCCCTGTGGGAAGCCGGATCTGAAAGGTGCTGCTGCAAACAGGAAGCAAAGAGGCCGGGGAGCATTTAAGGAGGCTCCGGTGACGTCTTCAATTGTCCCCGCGTTTAATCTGCGTTCGTCTGCTATTCTAATGAGGCTCGAAAAGACATATAACAAAGCAGCCTGTCTGTGTCTCCTTGGCAGCAGCACTCTCCTCCTGTACAGTATGAATAAGTCAAGCGGATTAGGGTGTGGTTTCATACGGAGAGTGTGATTTTCACTCTGCACAACGCTGGATTTTCTGCCACATTCAGCATGTTGATCCTCAGGAATGGAGGCAGCACACACCTTGGGAGGCCCTCGCACTTTTTACTTTCCCTCCTGGCCCCAGTGTGATGAATTATTAGCGGAAACCCAGAGGCTGTGAATATTCCTTTTTTTTACCGTTTCAAAAACCTTTATTTTACTAAAACATCTTCGGAGTTTAAACAAGCAGCTTGTGGGTGTGAGGGCTCGTGGCCGGCGCTCACCGGAGTTTCCCGGCATCTCGGGCACGTTGGAGTCCCGGGCCGGCGAGGTGGGAGTGGGCTGCGGTATGGCGTTGTCGTCTGGGGGCTCCGGCACCACGGCGTTCGGAACTGAGGAAAGAACACACACAGACGCTCAGTGCTGAATCACAACCATAGCTGCACTGCGTCAGCGAGGACTGCTCCTATATGATGTCATATGATTGATTCACGTGATACACGATTGTGCCTTTCATACACGGGGCAGGTCAGCCGTGCACGTGTTGAACGTGGCCTGAGACCAAAGCACGGAAACGAGGAGGGGAACGGCTGAGCGCACGTCTGTGCGACACGCCGGCACCCGTGTCCTGTCGTGAAATATTAGCTCACATCCACAGCAACTCCTTCAGCAAACACTCGCGGAGGCATTTCCGACACGCGCACGCGTGAATGCGCCGACACACAAACACACCTAGAATATACTTACAATACACTTAGCCATGGCAGAATGAGGGTAAAGTAGTTATATATTAACTTTTTATTGTTCTACATTATTCATCAGCGTAAAAGGCCATAATATGCCTTATTTATTGCTCTGGTTTTAAGTCTGCATGTCTGAGAAGGAGAGAAAAGGATGACAGGAAGAAGGAGCGGCCGTGCAGAAACCGAGGAGCCAAGAGGAAACCGGCGCTTTATCCCAGCGTCTCTTGTGATTTCGGGTCTTTAAAGTATTTGTGCGGTAAACACTGGCGGGTCCACAGCGTGCTATTTACAAGGGCGGCACCGGCAGACGGAAGAGCAGCTCTGAGCTATTAGCCGAGCCGGTCAGATGGTTTCCCCACACTGCCTCGGCTCCATCAGCCTTATCTGCATCTGCCCAAAGGCCTGCTCAAGGGCTGCGCGGGAAATAGAGAGGAGGGCGCGCGGGGAGGCAATTTACATCGCACGCGTGTGTGTGTGCGTGTGTGCGTGTGTGTGTGCGTGTGTGTGCGCGTGTGCGCGTGTGTGCGTGTGTGTGTGTGTGCGTGTGTGTGTCTCCTATTCCCGCCCAGGTGTGTTTGGCTGATTCAGATGCAGGACGTCTGGCGGACTCGTGGACTACGGGGGCGGCGGAGGTGATAAATGCAGCCACGCCGTTAACAGACTGATATCCTCCGCTCTATCGTCTCCATGTCCAGACCACCGCATTGCTCCATGCTGATTGCGGCAGTGGTGAACTTAGCCGTGAGCTGTTGTGCACGGTCAATAATTGATGAGAGAAGACGGGAGTGAGAAGTGGGAACATTCACGCATGGCAGCTGATATGAGAGGACACAGTGATCTGATTCACTCGGCGGCTACAGCCCCCAACACTGTGTCAGCCACTGAGCATGTGCGGCGAGCGTTGTAATGTTCTGACCCATTTTCCTGCGCGTACCGCTGACATTTCCCTTAGCTATGCAGACAGCAGCTACCTCAGAACTGCCAGCCCACCAGAAGCGGAGGGAGAGGGGGGGGGGTGCGGGGGGGAGACAGATTTGTCGGGAGCGGCAGCGGGAGAGAAAGCGAGGATGCGTGCGAGGCGGTGAGTCAACATATTTCTAATGAGCACAGTGGCACCGGTGCTCAACGGCGACAGATGCATAAAATATGGGCTCCTCGCGTTTCCCCTTCAATCAGTTTCCCCTTTGCTTTGCATTTTCTCTAAGACAAAAAGACGGAGCGAGCGGCATTTAAGGCACATTAAGATATTGACGTGTCAGAGCGGATGATTTCCCACCAGCAGATGATTCAACGTGACTAACGGGAACAGGAATGTCACCACAATCAAATGCAAATGTAACATTAAGAGGATGTGCACGCGCTGTATTGCAGAGTGGGGATGAGTCACCGAACCACAGCCCAAAGAGCAAAGAATCACAAGTGGACGTAGTCCTGGGGACATCCCGGGGGTCAGGGCCGAGCCGAGCCGAGCCGAGCAGGTCCAGTGTTTGTTGAGACAGCGGCTGGAGCGGGGAGCGTTACAGGCCGCCTCCATTATTATCCGTTAAATGAATTCATTCAAATGTCAGGAAGGAGCGAGAAAGCGCCCCAAATGAGAAAATGTGCGCTCCAATTACTCAGCTTGACTCGCACAAGCCAAATATGTTGAGTGTAGCATTCTATAAAAAAAATGATCAGAACCAGATGCTGGAACAAGCAACTGTTCATATGTTTAATGCTAAAAAAACAGTAATAGTTTTCTGTCGCACCTACTGTACAGCTAACGGCTAATTTTAAATACAGCACTTATGCTGAGTACTTCATCTAAATAAACCAACATATGGGGAAGGTACAAATTTGTAAACTTGCTAATTAGTCATCCAATAAATGTGTCTCGAAATAACGACAGAAATAAATAAATGCAGCCTGATTCCCGCATTCCAGTGTAAAATCAAACAAGCAGTGTGCTCCCAAACCAGCATGTTGTTAATCAGCTAATTATTAGCCGCCGCCCTGACGTTAACCTCTAACTTTCCAGGAAAGGCCGTCACCTCGAAAGCCAAATCAACGCCCCTGTCGGTGCACTAATTTGTCACGACCCGACTTCTAAGCGTTACTGGGTCGGATCGTCGCATTATGCATCAAAAATTCCGCCCACAGAAATAGCTTTAAAAGTAGTAGCAGCTGGGCCGACGGCATCCTTGCTAACAGGGTTTTTAGGGCACGTTGATTGTGAGTGACAGCTCGCTCTGGGTCGTTGGGGGAAAAAGCTGGGAGGGAGCTTTCCTAGAACTTCCCCTCCAAAATAAGACATTTCCTTTCAGCTTCTATTAACACCAGTTTAGGGATTCGCTTTTTTCTGTCTCCTTCCAGTAAATAGTCCCATGTACAGTGAACGCAGCCTGCTCTCAGGCGGCCGCGTTGTTATTTGGCAGCGGCGCCGCAGTCCCAGGCTGTGGGATGCTCACACTGACCTACATGGAAGATAATGCGATGCCTGCTCGTTTCCGAGGTGCCTCCGCGTGTGCTTTTCACTGGATCTGCTGAATTTGTTCCCGCTCAGACCTTGCTAGCATCAGCAGCTTGTTAGCTTCTCTTCTCCCTGCGACTGCCAGCACACGCCGCTGTCACCCCGCTGTCCCAGCACACATACACACACACACACGCACGCACACACGCACGCACGCACACACACACACACACGCACACACACACGCACGCACACACACACACACACGCACACACACACGCACACACACACACACACGCATACACACACACACGCACACACACACGCACACACACACACGCACACACACACACACACACACACACGCATACACACACACACGCACACACACACACACACACACACACACACGCGCACTCACTCACACACACACGCACACACACGCACACACACACACGCACACACACACACGCACACACACACACACACGCACGCACACACACACACGCACGCACACACACACACACACACGCACACACGCACGCACACACACACACACACACACACACGCACACGCTCTGCAGATTCCTCAGCAAGTCTGAGTTTATATTCGACACGGCGAGAGCCAGCTTTTAAAGTGGAATCAGATCACGGTGGCGGGCAGATGTTCCTCTCAGATGGTGGTTAGTGTCTGTTTGGGTCAAAACAACCACACTGAGGCTGAGGGAAGTGTTTACAGTGTAACACATCTGTGTACTGTATCCTGTCAGGCTCAGGATATGGATTTTCACATATAGAGTAAAACTGCATCTAAAAGTCAAAAGTATGATGCAAACCAAATGTTGTGTCCAAGGATATGTAAACAAAGCTAGCTTGTTTACTTCCAGGATTTTTAGAAGACTTAGCCCAACCATGCACTAACATACCGATGTCAAATATATTTTGGTTCCGTGATTAGTGTATAAAAACCGTCTCGAGAACCAGCTGAGGAACATCAGCGGATGAAGTGCGGTCATGCTTCTTCTTTCCTATTTGTTATTCCTTAGTGATGTCATTCTCTACATTATATACACAAACTGTTTATGCATTTGAAAAGATTTATTAGAACCCACTGGATGCGGTTTGTCGACGCAGTAAAATGTATCGCCACACAAGTGAGACGCTAAGCAGATGTAGCAGTGTTTTCTTAATGGAAGAATAATACCCAACATGTCAGGGTGCTTCCTCCCACCCAAACAAAAATCCTGTGAATCCAATAGAACAGTCCATAAAGCTGTCCTACTTATTGATTTGCTATGTGCCCTGCAGCCTAATGCAACTAGAACATATCACAGGACCACGTTTGACAGCAGGAAAAACTACCCGGCAAGTGACGAGAACTTTTTTAAACTTTAAATTTAAACTTTAACTACTTTTTTTTTATTTAGTATTTTATCTTTTTCTATATTTCTAGCATTTAATGCCAGAAGCTATAAAATAAATATATATAATAAATATAGAATAAAATATATGGTAAATAATTAGTGGTTAAATTAGTTGTCATTTTAAATCTATGCTAAATGTGAAATTTTGAAGCTTCGTGTAAATTTGAAACATTTAGTTAATAACGTGCCTTTTTTCATTTATTTTATGTATTTACCCAAACAAACATGTGCCTGTGCTCTTTAAGACAACTAGGAAAACTATATAAGCTCATTAAGGCTAAAGAAATCTAGGAAGAGGAGTTCTGCCAAACTACGTAAGGTCAACATGAACCATCGACATTCTCATATTTAACATATTTATACCATTATAATTTCTTATGCATCAAAATAGTTGAAATAAATAAAATCTTAGCAATGTGGGAGAGTTTTAAAAAGATTATTCATATTGTAAAAAGTATTTATTATTTATTTATTATTATTATTTAGTTGCAGCTAAAGCTGCAATTATATTTATATTTTCTAGGTTTTACTGAAGGAATTAACAAAAGCCTTCAATGGTGGGCAACTACAGCGTTGCTGTTTACTTTAACCCCTAATTACATTCGACTTGGATTCAGAACTATGGAGAATTTGATTATGCGTTTACTCGATAATTGTGGGAAGTCGCCGAATGATAATACTGATTTGAAGTCATAACAATTCTGTAAAACGCTGGTGGGCAATTCATTTTGCACCGCAGCGCTACAGTTGTGGGGAGCAGGTCCTGACGGAGGCCAGTGGGGGACAAAGTCACGCTACGCTCACATGGCGATAAATGAAAATGTCACAGCAAAGTGAAACATGGCTCGGAGGCAGCAGCACTGTATTGTGTTCAACATGTGAGGTGAGCGCACATTTACCTTGCCCGACTTTCATGATGACTTTCATGGCTCGGCTCTTGCACACGCCTCCCTCCCGGTTCTCCAGGCCCTCGACGGTGCTGTTGGAGGTGGCTGGAGGAAGGGAAGGAGGACAAAGAGGGGAGAGAGAGAGAGAGAGAGAGAGAGTAGGACAAGAGGAGATGGAGGACAAAAGCAGGAGGAGAGGAGATGACACACTGGTTAATGAGCACGTCCATAACACACAGAACTAATCAATATTTACGACAAGCACTGATTAGCTGTTCCAGTGATTAGCTGTTCTCACCCTCAATCAAGCACCCGCTCCTCTCGACGGCATCTCTCATTAACACAATAAAGTGAAGTCAAATGATTGGAACAACATTAGAGCCTCAGCGCCCGGCGAGCGAGGCCTTGTGCCGGGCCGGAGAGCAGGAGGGACCCCCTCTCTGCGCGAAGTCCCGCAGCAGCTCGCTCCCTCTGAGCCACATGTGTCATTACTTGCTGCTAGCGCTGCGGGCTAAATGCCCGAGCGCCTCGACGCGGCGGCGTGCGCTGCTTCGAGTGAGGAGCTCAGGGTCGAGGGCTGTTTATCCAATGTCACATCCACTTGGGACGCGGCCGTGCGACCGCCTGTCTATTTTAGGGCCCGTGATAATGACCTAAGGAGACAGAGTGTGACTCTGACCTTAACGCTGAGCGGCCGAGCGGCGGCGCGGGCGCGTGGGCGACGGCGGCTCTAATTTTGGAATTCCCCAAACGCTCCCCATCTCCGCTCAGTTCGCTGTTTAAACTCACTCCCTTCCTCTGAAATGCCTTTGTTTCCCTTCCTCGCATTATCCGTCTCGGCCCCTTCTGCTCGCTCTGCTTTTTCACTCCCTTGATTTAGGTTCTGTGTTTTCTTTTAATCTGCGCTATCTGCCCCTCCCGTCCCCTCCCTCTTAACTCAATGGCCATCTCCCTGCGTGATTGCTTCAGATGGCACCCTCATTATGATGAGGCAGCCTTGGAGAGGGGTGCTTATCTAATGATGACACAAACGGAGGCGGACTGTGTTGCAGATAGCGGATCGGGTGGGTCCCAACAATGCGCGGCCGGCATTGAGATTCCCGCCGCGCCGGCGTGATGCATCAGGGCTTCTGCACGCGTTCTCCTGCTCCCAGCTGATGTCGCGCGGAGCATTGTTGGAATTCGGCTCCGCGGCTCCGGAGCAGCTCATCTACTTGATTCATGCCTCGTCGTTCCTAAGTGTTATTAACGCTGACATGTTGTTGCCCCGTGGGATTCCAGCTCTGTGCCCTGAAATTGGGGAAAGCTAAATAATGAATCGCTCTAATATTATGTTACATTATCAGATTATGCTCTGGCTCGGACTTCGAAGGGGAACCGCGCGACGAGAACCACCAACATTTTGTTAGTGCGGCCGGAGCATGTGATAATTTGCGAAAATTATTGTGATAACATTGTGTCAGGAGCTCTCTGGCACATTCCCCCAGTGCAGACTCAACACGACTGAGTGAACCGGACGCTGAAATATATACGAGGGGCCCGTGGAGCTGAGAGCAGCGCGGGAACAAAGAAAGATTGGAAATTTACGTGGGACGCTAATGTGAAGGAACACTCAAGGCTAAGTGACTCTTATGATTTATAGAAAGTCTTTGTAGGGAGCGTGTCTGGGCTAAAGGCAGGGAGGCGCGCGGGGCCTGCTAGCAACAGCCACATGTCGCTACGAGCGCTAACCTCATCTTGCCTTTCTTTATATATATATATATATTGTATTTTTCCACACAATTTCTCCTCTTATTTCAATTTTTTAAACTTCCAGGGCAGGGTTACACCAAAATGAGCTCTTTGAAGATCCGAGCTCAAAGGCGCTTGAGCAATCTGACGAAGGGCGAACGTCATGCTATGAATTTTAGATCCACTCGAGGGGGAGCAAATCTGTGCGTTAACTTGCTTCCGTCATCTAAATGAACTCTTCCTGCAGGCGGGCGCCACGGGCTCACGCACGAGTCGGCCCTTGGAGGGTGAACAACCATGAGGGGGCTCCATTTATGAAGAGTCGTAGCTTTATATGTTGTTTGTATTCGGGCCATTTGAAGCGACAAATAATTCGGCCTGTTTACTGTACCTCTGGAAATTCCTAATCCGATCAACCGTGTCCAACTTTAACCACATTTCCTTCCGCAGTTCCTTCCTTTAAGTGCAACTCAAGATGGAAATCGACTACAGAAACAACTGCTGGGCGCTTTAAAAATGTGCTGCGAGCCTTTAGTAGGAAAGAACTGGCAGGCTGTTCCTGTGTTTGTCATTCTAACCCTCGTCTGGTATCAGCGTATTTACATCTGTCATGTCAGAGTTCACTCTTAAAAAACAGGACGACTGCCAGTCACGTTCGTCAAACTCCCGAACCCCAGTCCACAACGAGGACCCGCTGCCAGCTTTCTCCTTTAATCTGAAAGCCTCTCACTCACTCTATCTCCTCTTTCACCCCCACTCTTGTTTTATCCCTGCACACTGACGTTAATCCAAATCTGGATTTCCAGATATTAAAAGGCCAACGATCACGTCGCGTTTTAGAAAGAGGGAAACTGGGGAATTGGGTCTTCCTGTGCATCTCGGTGGAGATAAAAACACGAGGGGATAAAGCAACAGGGACACGGCCACGAACAAAGAAACTCCCAGACTGCTGCTAATGATTTAGTGGAACAAACTGGTTCAGCGTCACACAAAAAGAACTGGTCATTGCATGAAGGAATGTTGCTTTTTTTAATAGAGCGGTCGGCTCCAAAGAGGGTTTTTTTTTTTTTTGGTATGATTTAAGACCCTCTCTGTGGGTGTGGATCACTGGCCACAGAGTGACTAGTGGGAGAACAAAAGATCTACAGCTGCTGAAGTCATAAGAGAAACCAGGTGCCAAATGTTGATGTTGGGAAATATCTACAGTACAAATGCACGAGCCAAGAGAAAGCCTTACAGGAGAAGGAGTTGGCCTGCGACTGAAGCTCCCCATCCAACACTACAAACACACACACACCCCTACCGCTAGCACATTAACATGCATTTACAGGATATACGCAGACACGCCGTTCTCACAAGGACAATGGGGGCGAAGGGGAAGGACTGCTCCCGAGGTGCGCCGAGGAGAGGAGAGGGAGGCGGGCGAGCGACGCGGCCGAGACGGCGAGAGCCGAGGCTAAAGTGCGGCGCGGTGGTCTATATTTATTCTCAGGTCTGCTAAATGAGGTCACTCAGGTGGTCCTGCTGAATACATTCCCCCATCTCCATCATGAATCATCTGCTGCTTATTATTCCTGTCCAGCCCAGGGGGGCTTGCTTTCATACAGTGGGCTGTGTGTACACGCCTATGCACACACACACACACACACACACACACACACACACACACACACACACACACACACACACACACACACACACACACACACACACACACACACCTGCCCAAAGCGCCAAACGAGGGGATGGATGCAGCCCGTGTGACAGACAGAGAGCAGGTTGTTTAATGAGAAAGTGGATGAGAGGTGACATTCATTGGCTACCTCTCACACACCGCCCCCCCGGTCTCCACAGCATTCAGACTTCCACTTAGACGAGCCGCGCAGGCACCGGGTAGTCACAGTAACCACCAGTAATAATGGGGGTTTCGCTTAAAAAAAAAAAAAAAAAAAAAAAAGCGAGACACAAACAGGCCCGACCACAATCTGATCACTCACACTTAGCATCAAGGAAAAACGCCAGCACACCGGGCTGCTACCGGGAGCTAAACGCGGCCTGTCAGGTATGTGTGTCTGCATCAAACAGAGCGTCACGACAGAAATGACTATTTCTCATACCTGCAATATTTCTCCCTCAGCTGTTGTTTACATTAGCGGAGCGCAGTGGATGTGGGGCGAAGGAGAAGAAGGCCTATTTGCACAAAATATTTCACTCCTGAATGAGCACAGAGAGGGTTAGATTAGGTTTATGGGCCTGATTCCAGAGATAACCCTCCCCAGCAGACCGGGCGCGGGCGTGCACGCGCGCACACACACACACACACACACACACACACACACACACACACTGGCGCGAAGGCAAACTGAGTGAAGTTGGCAGACTGGAATAATACTGGGGGATCTGGATGTTTGCACTTTGAACCTTTTCTAATCCTGAGTATTAGGGCATGGCTAAAGCCTGATTATGGCAGAATGAAATGGATCTAAATAGATGTCTCAGCCCATCAGCCCTCCATTTCTTTGTCCTAGAAATAAAAATGGAAATCAGTAATCAACCTCCAACCTCTCTCGACAGCTCTCCCGTGTGACCCCCTCCGCAGGTTTGGCATCGGCAGAGAAAATTCATTCAGACTTTTATATCATCTCGGCGGAATTAGGCGCGCGGCGCTCGGGCCACGTCGCCTTCCTCTATTCCTTTTCAATAATAAAAGCTGGCAGCCAATATAAAATAGGCGCACCTTTGACACTAACGCCGCACATTTTCATGCTCGTTTTAAAATCCAATATTTAATTTAAGTTGGAATAAATGCGCTGTTGAGTAACAAGTTTTTCTCAGCTTCGCGTTGAACAGCTACGCCTTCGTCGCCCTTATGTTTCAACGAAGCAGCGCCGTGAACCCAAGCAGCCTGTTCCCGCGTTCGGCGAGCAGGTAGCGGCGTCGGCGTGACCCCCCCCCCCCCTCCGTTCGCACAACTGTTGCGTGGCTCTGCAGCCAGAGGGGGAGCACGTCCCCCCGTGTCCTGATTAGGCCGCTGCCGCACGCGAGCGAAAGGCAAGAGGCATGCACGCACGGCTGCACACACACAAACGCAGCCTCACAGGAAATGGCTGCAAAGAAAAAGAAGCAGCATACAGTGACATGTAATCACACACACGCACACGCACACGCACACACACACACACACACACGCTGCCAGAAGATCAGGCAGGACTTAAGAGCTCCTCCGGCACCGAAATTACAGGGTACCTCTAAATCCTCCCAGCAGAGAGCACTATGGGATAGCGCAGGGTGGGTGAGGGTGGTGAGGTGGAGAGGTGTGTGTGCGTGTGTGGGTGAGGTGTTTAGAGGGGGAATGGAAAAAGGAGTGCAAGGTGAGGAGTGGGAGAGGAAGCGGGAGATTCCTCTTTTTTTTTTTTTGGAAGACGAGAGCGCCACAAGCCGAGGAGAAGTGAGACATGATCTGTGTCACGTGTGTGTGTGTGTGTGTGTGTGTGAGGGAGGGAATAAGGAAGGAGGTGATGAAGTGAGGAGCTGGGAGGAGGGATGGCGGTGGAGTAGGAGGAGAGCTC